>NC_056725.1:332867764-333122154 GCF_019279795.1 Protopterus annectens
CACATGATAGATTGGCATTCTGTTTAGTGTACGGGTAAAATTTGTAAAGACAACTGCAAGTCTCCAACAAATGTAATGAGCTTCTGAAAATACTGCAATCCTGTCCTTTATTACAAATACTGTCATGTGCATTTCAATACCTAAGGCTTATTCGTTATCTAGTTATGTAAATATTCTCTGCATGGCAACAATGAAAAGGCTTTCAATGTTGGTAATTCTTTAACAGTATGCTTATTAAAGCTTACTTACATCTTACAATCTCTGACAAGCTTACCTGATGGTCATTAAAACATTGCTGCTTTAATACAGAGCAACAGGGCACTGGAACAGCATGCACTTTCTGAATAATAAGAAGCATAAATCAACAGTATAAAAATATGACAGAAAACCAGAACATTCTGCAAAATCAAGGACAGATGAAAAGCCACGGTCATACTTGTGGTCTACCTTGGATGGGGGAATACTCTGCACACTTACACTGCATAACTGCTCCTTGCCTTGCTTGGACACATCCAGAGCCACTACAATGGGGAGTGGAGTGCAACAAGTAGGTCACAGTTTGAAATGTCTCTGGCTGACGGTGATGGCTCTGACACTCATACCTCTCAACCTCAGAGCAAGAAATCTGGACAAAGCCATACATAGAAGTGGGACACAGGCCCAAAAATAAAGACAATTTTTAAATATTGCTCTTATAAACTTAGAAAGATAATAGAATAGTAGTAGGTCTTGCATTAGTATGAATTTTTGAAGGGTATGAAATCTGAAACTCAAATGTCTGCCATTATTTTCTAACTTCAATCTTTAATGATTTGCTACTAATTTTCCAGAAAACCACAATTTTATGAAAAACAGACCAAATATGGTATGCAAAAATATAAAATTGGCACACAATACAGCTGGGAACCTGTCAAAGAAGGGACAACTTTTTAAAATTAGTACTAACTTTAGCAGCTGACAAAATAAGAGCATCTACATGCATTTCTGAAATAAAAGTAATGTATAATTCTGATCATTACAGTTATTTATAATTGTAAACCCTCCACGTTTTCTTCCAAAATTGCCATTTTGCAGAGGGATTATTAAGGGGAGAGCAACATTTTGAGCCAAAATTGGAGACAGTTGAGAGGTTTGGATATTCCTAATTCTATAAAGTGATTTATTTGCACGTACCTCTCAACCTCTAATATAGGAAATATGGATATGGTCAAATATATTGGGGGAACATACAAACAGTACTAAAAAGACAGTTGATAGAATAACAGGTCTTGCTTTAGCATGCATTTTTCTGAAGGTTATGACGTCTGAAACTCAATGTCGGTCATTATTTAATGACTTCATTCCTAAATGATTTGGCAGAAAACCACAAATTTTATGAGGAACAAACCAAAATTAAGAAGCAAAAATCTATTCATTCTGCAAAAGTCTGGACAGTTGAGAGGTATAGTTCAGCCAGGGCTGTCTGGGTTTGTTGCCCCCCCCCAAAAATCATGGTCGAATGGAGCGTCCCCCCTGCAGCCATTCCAATGTCCCATTCCTTGGTTATTTCGCCCCATTTGCCATAAACACTGTAATGTGCATACTGCTTTACTTCTGCGATGATATGGATTTCATTTGAAAGTTTTATTTTATATTTTACAGCATAAACCCTAATAGATATCTGCTAAACAAAGCAATGCAGTCTCACAATGAAAATAGACTTAACATTAAAACTTCTGTGCCCTTGAAACTCACATTCATTGAAACAGCATTGAAACTCACATTCAAAGAAAATACATTTTGCCAGTGGCAGATAAAGTTTCATTTTGGGCTGTTTTCAAATCATAGGCCCCTTGAACACGAAACATACACATGCTCTTTGATACACCTTCCTGACTGTATTAAATTATATTCCTTCTACAATACAGTACAGCTGAACTGCCCACTTCAGAACATTTCCATCATAAAAGTCTACTCAAACTTCAACAGTCCACCAGTATCAGTAAATATGCATGATCTCTGAAGAAGTAAAAGCCATCTAAATAATTCCACATTAAAGAAATCTGTTAACTAATGAAGAGGTTACTGCTAGCAAACAACTTTATATGTCATTGTTTCATCTACAAATAAAGTGCCTGTTGCCCTTGAGGAATAAATTGCTTATGTTGAATTAAAAAAAATATAATGCTAGTAATATCGCAATAGGGAATGGATGGCAAACTGATAACAGGTTCATAGTCACTAGGTACATTTGCCAAAGACGACTGCAGCATCCATCCCCTTAAAACAGAGTATAGTATCAGCAATGTACCTACTATGGGATTAGAATCCTCAGCCTTCTGCATCAAATGCGAGTACACTACCTGTTGTGCTATTTACAATGTAAGCAGATTTGGCATAAGCAGCACTAAACTTTTGTTCCCCTGCAGCTCTCAGCTCCTTGTAAAATCTACTCGACACTCAGCTGTATCTCTGGACTTTGCAGCACAAGAAATCTGGACAAAGCCAAAATTTATTTGGGGGGGGACAAAAGCCCAAAAACCAGGGACACATTTTAAACATTGCTTGTATAATGCTGGAAAGTTGCTAGAATAAAATGCTGTGTTGCCACCATACATTCTACTGCCAAGTATTGAACCCAGGTCCCTGTGCAAAACAGCCAGCGCAACATACCACTATGCCAAATCATCTATTTTTATGAAAGAAAGGAAAACTGAAATTTAAAAAGCTACGATTTAGTGAATTCAGTTCTCACCATAGCTGTCAACATCTTAGCACAAAACCCCTGAACTAAGCCAATAATGGGGGAATACAGCCCCCAAACATATTCAGTGAGTTCAGTTATCACCATAGCTCTCAACCTTGGCACAAAAAACCTGGACGAAGCCAATAATGGGGGAATACAGTCCAAAAAATAGGGACAAATATCCACTGAGGACACCAGAGCAAACCCATGGAGGACATGCAGACTCCACACAGAAGGCACCCCAGCCAAGAATCAAACCAGACAACCCATAGCTGTCAGGCAATACTGCACCACTGCACTACTGTTGGTTTTAAGTAACAAAAATACAGAAAACGCAGATTTTATGAGGAACAGAACAAATATGTGGCAAAAATCCGCAAATGCTTTAGAAATGGTGATGGGTAGGGAATTCAGGCTCTTGTCACTTGGGCCCAAGGTACAGGGTTCAAGCCTTATTCTCTACCCACCACCATGAAGCAACTGGAGCATTTCACACACACACCTGTCTCCAGAATGGCCATGCAATCCAATCTCTATACTGGCAAATCTGTTTGTGAATGCAATCCTGCATATTGGTCTCGGTGATTTCTGGGTTGGAAGGGTGGAGTTTACTCCCTTCCCTATCTGGACTGCCTAACTGAGCAGTCTGGAGCTCAGGAATGCCTGACCATGCCTGCTTGGAGTTCTGGTCTGCCTAACACAACAGCCAGGAACTAAGCATGCATGCGTAGGAGTCCAAGATATATTTTTTTATATGTTCTACGGGGGACTGGGGACTTTATTTATGCACAGGTGGGGGACCCATTTTACAGGTGGGAGGGCTGCAGTCCCACAGTCCTATAGCACGAGCCGCCCCTGAAAATAAAAGTATCAAAATCTTTAATAAAAGGTTTAGTGCTTTCATCAACAGACTTCATCAGAACCATTCAAACATTACTCACATCATTTAAATAATAAATTAAAAACACCATGTGATCACAGCAAAATTACATCAAGGTTGTTCTTTAAAGGGAAATTTTCCTATTCAAACATACATAGCTTTCTTTTTTAAAGTTTGGCAAAATAGATGCACTGTCATTTATCCCTGGCTCAGTTGTTGCATTTAATCTTAATTACCATCTAAGTTCACTCTCTTTAATTTTATTTTCCCAGTACCCTCCCCTAACATCATTAGTAATTCTTTCTAAAATGCTAAAGGTAAAATTACTACCTTGGCAAGAATCTTTGACATGTCCATACAGAACATTATTGTCATTGCAGTTCTTTATCACATACAGATGCTCATAAATGCACTTCCTGAGGCTTCTGGTAGTTTTCCTCACATAAAACTAGTTACAGTTTTTACAAATAGCAATGTAAACTATACCAACAGTACAAAAATTCCTGGAATCTAAAAATATTCCCTGTGGGGGTACCCCAATCACAATGTTTTCAGCTTACCTCAATTAGCACTTGAGAAGCTAGACATAAACTTAAAACAATAAGCACTAAAGAAATTAACAGTGCAATAGATCATTGCCTGCAATTGATCTGAATTGTAACATCACGAGGAAGCCTTCCACTGTAATATGCTGTTCTAAATATAGGAAAATGAAAGAATTTAACGTGAACGTGTTAGTTGTATTCAAAGATGCATTTTGTTGTGCAGCAAGTACACCGAGTAATATTGTAGAAAGATTTTTTTTTAATCATTTATTTAATTTTCTATTATCAGAGACTTACTATCATAGTAGATATAATTTACTGAAATTGTACTAATTAAACTTTTCCTATAAAACAATTAGATACAGATATGTTCATGGTGCCAAGCATATTTGATCTACAACCACAACATGCAGCACTTATTTATTACATAACATGTGGCTTAAGTTGCAAAAGTTGTCTCATGCCTAATTAATTTCAGCACACATTGAAGAATATGTCATAAAAGACATCGGTAGTTGAGAGGGAAAGAGAATAGTCAGTAAATGATTGCATGTGATGAAGTTCAGCATTGTAGCAGAATGAGAATTAAACAAAAACTACTGTACATACACTTCAAGAAAAAACAAGTAAAGGGCTTGGAAGGATCCTTTCCATTGTTGGACATGTTTTGATGGAAGGAGAATCTGCGATGATTTCTAGAAACTCTTCTGTGGCTTCCAGAGAATGTAAAGAGATCTCATCCTGGAGTTCTGAAAGAACTCAATCAACTTAGCTGATCATATTAGCATTGGTGTCACAAAAAGAACCACCTGTGCTCCACTGTCCACCAACAGGAGTTACTATCACCTTCTTGTGCAACCACACCCACTTCTTCCTGTCAATTTTTTTTCTCGTCATTGTGACACTCCTATCTTCAGCCAAGGCTCTATCATTAGACCAGTGGCATGAGCTGTGCAAAAACAATCATCTCTCCCCTTTCCTAGAATGGACTCACCAAATCCTCCCTGTTTGTGCCATCAAGCTATTAGTTAAACCTGGATCATTTGAACTGTAACTATGGATTCATCCCTAATGGCACAGGCTTAAATTAATTTTATTTTGGATTATATGTAAATTTGTTATTTCTTCGATTTTTGTTTTTGAATGTTTAGCTTATTTTATAAGCTTTTTTACTCATATTAATAATATTTGTTGACTGTGCATTTTTTTGCATAGTGGAGAACATTATGAAGAACTCTCCTTCTACACTCAGTGAAGCCTTTCTGCTAGTGTACATATGCAGTTCTGTAACTGTGTGCAAGTGCGTGTGTGTGGGTGTGCCTATGTGTATGCATTTGTGTGTGTGTGTGTGTGTGTGTGTGTTTGTACAAGGAAGTGTGACTACATTATGGTAACTAGAGTTAATTTCAAGCTGTTTGAGTTATGTATTGTAAATGACAGTTCTCAAAAATTGTGTAGTTATGTGTTTGATACTGACTATTGTAAAGTACAAACTTTGGTCATCTCTCATGCTCGCATGTATTGTTACACACTGGAAGAACTTCTCTGTCATTTGTTACGGAGGTACATTTTCTTTTTTTTTTTTAATTTCATATTTCTTTTTCACTATATTTGTAATTGGCATGCCAGGCCATACTGTATAATTAAACTAAATTGTTTAAATTAGTTTAGAATGCCGGAAACAGCTTTGAAATATGGTAGAGCAATGGCGCCTTCTACCTCAAACTAAAATGACCTGTCATTAGAAGACGATGGGTGGTATTCACACTTTCATAGCAGCCATCTGCAAAGAACACCAATACCCTATATGTAAATAAGCTAAGTGCAGTTTATTCATCCTAAGTGAATGTGTAGGCATTTTAAGAATCATGCCCCACTTACAGCATAGATATACTAACATGAAAACCTTAGGCTATAGCTACATAAGATTTCATACGTGCTTGAATATTGAGGATAAACATGGCTATGCACAGTCATTCTTGAAAAGACTTAAGGCGTGTGACAAACAGCAGACCTTTTATGTCGACAACCTGTTATTTGCTTTAAAGAATGGAAAGGGAGACGGGTAAGATTGAAATAGGAAAAACATGACAAAAAGGGGAATGCAGAAGGAAAACATCAAATGAGTTGTGCTGGAGGAGGTGGAAGATAAGGCGGTGATAAGTTTCTGCTGAGGGATACACCTCCCTATTTTTACAAATTTTTTATATAAGAGGGTAGTTTGAGTGGGGAATATGTAAGAGGGTGTAGGAGAGAGGATACAGGAAAGAGGAGGTGATAAGGAGTCCAGCCCGATAAGAAGCCTTGATTCACAGAACCTCAAATGTTTCCGCTGTCTAGGTGGCATGGGACTGTGGCAGTATGGTGTTGGTGCCAATTGGGTCAGCAAATCTTCAACACATTGACAAGAATCCTGGGTTGCCTGAAAGTGTCTCTCTACTACCTGGTCCATCACATCTTCAATCAGGTTCTGAAGCCCATGGTCAGTAAGGCTTGCCAGGTACAGGACTGTTGCCACTGCACTGACCCTTTGAGGATGTTCTGAGACTGGCAGAGGGTGAACGATCCCTAACATGAGAGGCACATGTCTGAGCTGCTCCTAAAGGTTCTGGACTTATAAAAGAATTAACACAAATGTGAAAGAAAGAAAATAAAGGTGGATACAGGAATCTCAAGTTTGACCTACACATACAAAACAGTATAAAAAAAGCTAAAATCTAGGCATGTTATACAGGAATAAAAACTTCCTCACAGTAGCTACAAAAATTACCCTGGTCAATATCTACCTCTTGTCCTCACTGTTATATAGTACCTCAATTCTAACTAACTTACAGACCCCCTTGAGAAAAAAAAACTAGAAAGCTGCTATACCTAAATTGCCAATTTTCCATAAACACAACCTGTCTAACTCATCACTGTAAAGCCCTACATTCCCTAAGATGGCTTGAACTCCCCCTCCTCCTCTAATACATACAGCTTGATGCAGTATACAAAACGGTTACTATAGTATACAAAATCATCCACAACCCACTAGCTTGTCCTGCTCTTAGCCCATTAATCAAATTTTATATCCTAAATAAACATCTTAGATCTGAAGACAAACATTTCCTCACAACTTATAAACCAAACAAAACCCCAGGCATAAGCCTTTGCTCCTGCTCTTTGGCAAAACTAGGGAACTCCCTTCCTATAACTGTCAAAACTGCTACTAACCTTCACTCCTTCAAAACCTCTATACAAGAATACTTCAACAAAGCTTGGATTTGCTCCTGTATGAGCCCTGGCTGAGGTACTCTACCTCTACTCTCTCCATCCCAACTACTAACTTACCCTATCCTCCCTGCCACTACACATACTCCCCTGAGGTTACACCCATTACCTTATCCACATCTATTCCTACTGTCCCCTCTTTCACACCCTACCCTTCTCCACTCGTACTATCCTACGCCTTCACCAATATAATCTAACATATTTCATGACCTCCAAAATAGTAATAATTGTTATGATAATCTGTTATGTAAATAATGCTGCATTTTCCTATTATCAGTCTGACAAACTAATGTGTTGTTTTCATATTTGTGCTTGAATGTTATAAATTTATGTCTGTCTGTCTAGTTTTTCATTGTGTTAACCGTATGTATCTGGAACTTTTCTCCCCGGGTCTCCACTGAAAATGGGTACCTCATGACCAAGTCGGATTTTCCCAGTAAACAAATACCAAATAAATTAAATAAATACATAAATAAATAAAATAAGAAAAAAGGACAGGGGAGGGGGAGACAAGAAATGCAGACAGTAAACTCACACATATATGTTGTTGTTCCGATCTTTATTAATGTTGAATTTTTATTTTTTATTAAATCCTTATTCAACTCAAACAAATATCTGGGAAATGCTTATGTATACATTTTATTCAGCTAAAACAAAATGTCTGGGAAATATATACATGGGGACAATAGGTGAATTGCTGTCAAGTTTTGGCATTTTTTACATTTGCAGTCTATTGATACTGAGATATGTTGCTTTTACATAAGAAATAGTAACACATTTGAAATTTCAGCCTGATACGGACTTGCTTGCAGCAATACTGTACTGCAAGCAGTTTAGTCCTTCTATTATCTTTGTGTACAAGTACTTTTCTAGCTATAATAATGTAGTCAATGAAAGAAAACACCATTTATTACTTGTCATTTCTTTTTTTTTATTGGTAAATATTTTCATCATACTTATGAGCACCATCATTCAGTCTTCATAATCTCTTGCTCTCTTGAGCTAAGTTTTACTGTATCTCATCATCAGCTGCAAACATAGCACATAACATGGCTGTTTTCCTGTCTCATACCATTAAAACTCTTCAGAGCATTGCAGTTATCCATGTAATTGCTTATTTGGTTATTTCTTTAGACATTTACTTATATTTGAAATATGCTTTCATTTATTAAGCAAGGGAACAATAAAGCACTGTCATACAGGCATTACACCTAGTCCGTCTGTGCTGATATTTCCTTTAGTGCAAGTTACAAATAGTAGAAGTGCATCTTCATTCAGACTGCTAAACTTTTAAATGTCTGCTCATTTTCTTTGTTTGGGGAAGGAGTGTTTTGTGAAAATTTACCATACACTTCCAATTTAGTTTCTACTTTCAACTATGTTTTGCATACTAAATTTGCAGTTTTAATTAATATCATGTTAATTTTCTTTAGGCAGCACAGTTTTACCTTTTCCTTAACAGCAGAAGCTGTACAGACATAAAAATATAACAATCTAATGTAAAAGGATGTTTTAGCTTCCTTCTAGATCAACCTTCATTAAACAAAATACATTTGCTGTTCTAGATAGATGCAGTACATATACTTCATGACAATGTGTGCTTTGATTTGCTGCTTAATAAGTATAAGCATATTTGTGAATTGTGTAGAAATGTATACAGAAGTAATACAACTGGTCACCTCTCACTAAGCTATGAGCTGGTCATTAACTTGATACTTTAACCTCCAACCCCACATCCAACCTCCAGTCTAGCTAGAGTGTGGTGCCTGACTGAGTTCATCCATCTTGTACATGCATTTAGTATCATGGAAGAAATCACTGCCTCATACAATAATCATGCTAATAAATATTTTCTGCTCTACCCAAACAAAATAACCAACTTAATACCTATTATACATGAAATTATACAGTGTTACAACTATTTTTGCTTGTTTGTGTATAAATACATGACGTAAGTATAGTCATGCAGATGTACATAGGTATGTTATAGATATATGTGTGTGTGTGTATATATATATATATATATATATATATATATATATATATATATATATATATATATATATATATATATATATGTGTGCAAACTTACATTTATTTACTCATGTATATGCATTTGCATTTATACACAAAAGTATATAATTATATAAAAATTATATATTTGTATACAGATGCAGTTCTGTGTACAGTTATGTTTATGCTTTCTTATGCATTATAATTAAATATAGATACATATTTGCTGTTATACATTTCTTCTAGCATATACTTTTCTAAACCTATGTTTCATTCGATTAAAAAAAAAACACTTCTTATAGAACTCTAGCCTTCTGACTGTCACCTGATCTACCCCCTCAGCCAACTGGAAAGGCCTATGCTTCTGAAGATCATTGTATCTGTAACTGTAATGGGGGCCAAAGCAGATGATACCTGTCACGGCTGATAGGTGGTCACCCAGTACCTGTCAGATATCATTTTTTTTTCAAGTTCGATTCAGTCTTATCCAAGTAGGAATCCCTAAGAAGGTGGAGCATAATCTTGGTCTCCATTTCAGACCAGCTCATAGAACAGCCTCATGCCTTCTCATGTGCTTCAGTCATTAGAAGTGGCTATACCAGAATGAAGAAAATAGGAGCAAGGCTGTTGTGCACAGATTTAGAACCGTTCTCTCTGGGATGTGACATCATGGTAACCAAACCCAGTTAACAAACACAGGCATTACACCTGCTATTATTGGTAAGTTTGGTCTTAACAAAAAATGCTTTGTCACCTCCATCAATCTGTCCACGACTTCTTTTTCCCATTTTTGCACATGAAGTCGGGGTGTCACTTCAACAGTCACAATCATCTAGAGCCAAGGTTTACACCACTGGGTGGTTAACCCTGCCACAGAAGTTCTTCCACACCGCACTCACATCTGTGGCCAATTTATGGTGTCCAATACACCTACTGCATGTCTTTGGAACAATGGAGGAAACCACAGTACCCAGAAGAAACCCAAGCAAACACAGGAAGGACATGCAGACTCCACACAGAAGGCATCCCATGAATCAAACTAGGGAATGCTTTGCTGTGATGTGAAAACATTACCCTCTGTGCCACTGTGCTGCTCTATATTTATTTAAACCATGCAGCCACATTTCAGTTATATGGTAGCTAAAAGTTATTAAAGAAATCATCTGCTTTTATCTGATTTACACCTGTTACTGATTGTTTGGTGTGCTATTACCTTTCTAGAGTATTATACCTAAATGTCAGGAAGGAATAATGTCTTAATGCATTGCTTCTGCAGTATAGCGATAGTATTAATGTACATTCTTTTATGGCTTTTGTTTATTTATTTCTGCAGAAATAACTTTTCCTGTGTGTGTCATTATCAACTTTTAGTAAATGTTGAGTGATCTGAGGTGATAAGATTTGCCAAATTGTGTTGGACTGGCATGGGTTATACTTCATGGTTATGCAAACTGGCATGTATTTGACTACATTTTTCCTTTTCTGAACATTGCAACTATAGAGAATAAATGAGGCTACCTGTGCTTTGCTGTGGGCTTTTGGAGATTTCTGGAGACTTTTTGCAGTTTCTGCCACAGTCTGCAGCATGTCCACAAGTACCCAACATCACATTCTCCACTACCCAAGGACTGGTTACACGGATAAGCTGTCTTGCACATTCTCATATTATAATGATTCATAGATGTAAGCATAAAAGGACCTAATATGCATACACAAATGTAAATGACTGTGAACTTTTATGAATATATTTAACACTGCCATATTAACCTGTGATTACTCAGTTAGGCAGCAAATGTTTTAGGAATCCATGGCCATTGCAACATAAACAATAAATATTACAAATATTACTAATTAATATCAATCATTTCAAAACAATGTTAGATTACTGGGTTTACTTGAAATATTTGTTTTACTGACATGAAGGACAGATTTGGATGAGTTATGTGAATACTGAAAAAACATTAATTTCTAAATAGAAATTCATTACAGCAACAGTGGAAATACGGCCGGCCTTAGGCATAGGTGAACTAGGCAACCGCCTAGGGTGCCATATAGGCCGGCCTAGTAAAGGGCGCAGTTTGTGTTCATTTATTTAGTCATTTTAATTAATTTACTTTTCTTATTATGCGAACGCATAATAAGAAAAGTACATTAATTAAAATGAATAAATAAACTATAGGGCACTGGACGAGGAGGAGGGTCGAGTGCCCTCCCACTTTTATACCTGAAGTGTGGCCAGGAAGCTTCAACAACTACAAAAAAAAAAAAAAAAAAGAACTACCTTTAAGAAGTACATGTACGTCATACACACGTACACCTACACTGATGTAAAGACTGCAGGCGCAATGAGTGGCCGTGTGGCGGACATGAATGAAAAGCAGCAGGAGTGCCTGAAACAGGTGCGAGACTTAAATGGATGCAACAGTCAAATTTAAATGTTGTAAAACTCACCAAACAACTTAGGAAATGCACAGTGCAACATGATGTCCGTGCACCCCGTGCTTTGCCGTTCCCCCCCAAAACTAGCTACATTGGTGTAGAAATGAAAAATTAACGTTTTGTGTTAGAATCCCATCACTTACTGTTTTGATTAAGTGTCAGTTAAATAACCAGGTGCTGATTACACAGCCCTTCTCCCCTCTGAATGATTGCAAAAGGCATTCTATGATTTTATGCCAAGTGGGTTATTCGAACATTTAATTAGATCTTGCTGGACAATGTTGCCTGAACTGGAGCTACAGGTAGTCTTTGAGTATCTGCAGATAGCTTTCTGCAAGGAGGGGATGCTGCTATGGAGCTTTCTTGGTGTAGTGATTGCACTTGCGTGTGTGCGTATGTGTCTTTATGTGGTATGGTAGGCAAGAAAGCCAAGTCTAATAATGCGTTAATGCAATCCATCGTCTGCAAACTGTGAGTGCAGGGGGTGTATTCAGTTGCAGTGAAGTGACCACTCATTACCAGATGTGCTGTCATCAAAAAGCACTATATCATAGTCTTTTACTCTTCCAGTTTTGCTTTAGATAATTGCATATTTTGAAAATTCATCAGATTCTGCTTTTTTATATGAGTTTTTCTGTCTTCTGTGGGTAGTGCATAGCAAATATGCATTTTATTTTATTCCTAGATGCTTGATTAAAGCAATGCTTTGTTTTGCCATTTTTCTTGTATAACTACAATCGAGTTTCAGTACTGAAACATGATAAACTGGTAGTTGAAGACTAGAAGGCGAGGTGTTGGTACTCGTGTATATGGCTGTTCAATTCATGGTGAATAAATACCAGACTACAGTGAGCCTAAGTCAAAAACATGTATCTTAACCTCTGCATATCAAAAATAGCATTTCCATTTAAACTGTTATAGAACAGGGTCAGAAAGATGACCATATTCTTATTTTTAAGTTGAAGTTCTTCAGAAAATGCATTCTATATAAACACTGATGAAGCATCTTTGTGTATGCTTAGTTCAGTTGTTAATAACGTATGTACTTTAGTTACAGCTTTATGATGAAACAAATGGAAGTCTAAGATGAGCAACATCAAATCTGAGAACAAGGGTAATAGTAATATTCCTATATCATAGCAGCTGAGTCTGAAAATTCTCCAGTGAAATCAGCACTTTACACCAGTTAAGAAACAGTAGTAATAGCTAACAAAATCAATATGAAGTTGACACTTAGATGCATGTGTTTGAGATGGTTAACTGAAATGTATAAAATCTAACTGGTTGTTTGGAACACATTAAATGTAGCAAGACTGTTGATTCAGCACATCTAAAGATAAATGCGGCACCCACACTTAATTGTGTGCCTGGGAACCCTCAATATTTGCAGGTGATAACTGTATTTGTTTTAATGAAATATTCTTTGATTTAATGGGTGTGCCTTCTTTGAAGCTTGGGCGTTGGGCTGGCACCTTAGCACTGTAAAAATCTACTGCCAATCATAAGTGGACTGGCGTTCCACTGTGGCGACCCCTAACCAGGAAAAGCTGAAAGACATTACTTTCTCTGATTTACAAAACTTGAAAAGGGGTAATTGATTATACAGACAAATTTTATTTTCACGGTCTGTATCAAAAACATTGTGCTACATTGGCAAGTCTTCCTTCCCGCTATTAGGAGCATCCACTATTCTCTCTCTTTATATGATGATTTTTTGGTATACAAAGAAAATTCTTTTGGCATTGCCTCTTGTCTCATTGTGCAATCCGTGTGTGTACTGTTACAAGTCTGGTTAGATGCCCATTTGCAGAGGAGAGCTGTGGAGAAAACCTTCACCAGTCATGGTGATTTAAAAGTGGATGTGAAGGCCAGTAAGTTAAGCACTTTTAAGAAAAAAACTGCAAACAAATAACAATAGAAATGATCAAATCTGATGCAGATACCAACTGTTTTTATGAAACTACAACAGTGATCACATGGAGTAGCAATTATTGTTGCATGAGACAGAAAAGCAACTTTCTTCCAACTTGACTGGACATGTAAGTTATTTACATATATGGGTAAAGGGGAATTAAATTAAATGATAGTTATTCACAGCAGTGTTGACCTTCTTTTTCCTTTACTCAGCTCTAAGTGGGTGATGTTTGGTCTAGTGCCCCGCCCATCTTCCCCATCTCGATGATCCTAGTCTTCTTTACCTTGTAAATGTACTGTAGGGTGGAATCATAGGGTAATATATTCCCAGTCCAGCCTCAGCTGGTAATGCAAGCCTGCAGCATAGGGGAAATATCACCAAACATAGCATTATCTACCTTTGACTGCTTTGTTTCATGTGTTAGAAATCAGGCATAATCAAATAGTTCCCTACACATCAAATAATCTGGAGACTTCAGTCCTGTGCTTCACAAGTTGATATATTCAGGAAGTATTTCCAGCCTTCTGAAGTGACTTCCTTTTCATTTTACAACAGCTGTCTGGCTAACTGGTTTGTAGTTTCCCTTCTCTTTCTGCAGGCCTGTCTTTTGAAGGTAAATCCAATCTTTTCTTCAACAGTAAAGAGTCACCATCTAATCATGGCCCATCTTATTCAAGTGATCTGGAATGGGGTCCACTAATTTTCCTCTCCGTTCATTTTAAAATTCTAGAATCCCCAATATGGCCCAGATATTTTGTCCAAACTGTCAATCTTTCACCGCCACCATTGTAGAACCAGCTACTCTTTAATCGTTTTTATAATTGTTGCTCAAATCAGAAGTAGCTGTTCATTATGTCTGCCCTTCTGTAGTGGTCTAGCTTCAAATTCAATCCCATTTGTCTAAATTCAGTACCTTTTTGATGGCTTATGTTCACTGTTTCTGCACCTGTAACATGTTTTTTCTTTCCTTTCATCTTGGTGGTTGTTGCCGTTTCCTCACACCAAGCTTTTGCTTTTCTGATGTCTGCCTCCCTCTACTTTAGCTGACTTAATTCTGTATCGCTCTTCGAGTTTGTTTCCTGAATGTCAGTGTGCACTCCTATTAATTCTAACAAAAGTAGTCTTTCCATTTTTGTTTTTGTAGGTTTGCCACCTGCAGTGGTATGCATTCTGTGTGTTTGTGGTTCTGATTCTTCTTCAGTGTTTCTCCTTCTAGTTTATGTAATAGAACCTTACTATAAGTCACTTTTTTATATTGCCAAATTTTACTCACTTAAAATCTAGTACTTTGGATTTTTGTGTAATTCTGTTGTAATACAGTTATGTATTATGAATATTATGATATGGTGATAAGTTTCCCTGTATAAGTACATAACTTTCTTATCTGATAGGAATGGGTACATCATCTGCAACTCACAGGACACATTCAAGCTCTTCCTATCAGGTATTACAATAACAGAACATACTCTTGATAATTGTAGTGCCAAAAACAGATTTTTTTTTTCTTGTTTGAAAATGTTTTATTAGTTTTACCATAATAAAAATAATCGATTATAAATAACAATTGAAACATAAGTGATGAAGAAAGTTTACTGCTGCTCATGCTAAGTCTGTTTTCAAAGTGCAAATAGCTGTTTTTTGTTTATCAAATGGCACACTGTATTGTAGAATCTGAAAGCAGTGTTGGTAGCATAACTGAGTTTGATGCAGAGGGCTGTGGATTCTACTCCCACACCATGGAAATGGAGTGCTGATATTGTAGTACCCATATGATTGTTTGCATTATAAGGGGGAAATGGGTTCTACACTCCTGAGTATGTCCTCCTTTGTATGAGATACATAGTAACTATGAACTTGTTGGTTTATTTCCTAGTGTAATATAACTATCTTTTCAATTTTTTAAATGTAATATAGGCAATTAATTATTCAAGGGCAACAGGCACTGAATTTATAGATAAAACATTAAAATGTAAAGTTGTTTGTCAGTAGCAACCTCTTCATTAGTTACACATTTCTTTAATGTAGAATTATTCAGATGGTTTTACTTCTGCAGAGATTGTGCATTTCGAGTGATATTGGTGGATTGTAATTACAGAAGTTTTAAGTGGCCTTTTATGGTTGAAATTTTCTGAAATGGGTAATTACTGGTTCATACATTTTGTTTCATTGCTTATTAAAAGAATGTTTAAAACTACAAATTTAAAACCCATTCTAGCAAGTGCTGCTATATTATACAAGGAATATAATTTAATACAGTCAGGAAAATGAATCAAAAAACAAATACATGTATGCATGGCCCTAAAAAATGTGTGCAAGTAGTCTGTTTTGAAAACAGCCAAAGGTAAACTTAATCCTCCACTGGCCAGATGCATTTTCTATGAATCTGGGTTTTCATGCTATTTTAATGAATGTGAGTTTTGCTGTTTCAATGAGTATTAGTTTCAAGGGTAGAGAAGTTTAGTGCTCATGCTAAATCTGTATTCATTGCGAGACTGTATTGCTTGTTTAGCAAATGTCTATCTGTGTTTGTGTTACTTTATTTCAATATCTGTAAACATTGTGGAAGTAAATAAGAAAACAGTATGCACACTGATAGATTTGAACAGTGTGTATGGTAACTGGTGAGAAATAGTCAAGTAATGGAACACACTGGAATGGCTGGGGAGGGGGCTGCTGCTGGAGGGTAGGAGTTTCTGCAAGAGGGGTTGCTCTGGGGGGCAGTCTATTACCCTGCCTAGGACCCTATTTGACTATGATCCAGTTCTGGTATTTAAAGTAGGAAACAAGTACACAAAGGTAGTTGCAGTTTAACTACATTACAAGGTATCTTTTTATTCTTATGCATTTAAATGATTTAAGGAAATTACTGTAATGGCTTTCTTGGGGAGTGACCTACCTGTAGTTGTGGCTCAAATAGGGTTGTTTTGTGAGTATGTTGTAGGTAGGGCGTAAGGGGGCTCCGGAGCACTACTTCGCCTAGGGTGCCATTTCAGCTAAGGCCGGCCCTGAGTGGAAAAGCATATTGAACACTGAGAAGGATATGCTTGTTCTACTGTCATTTATTGATTGTGCACACATGGCAGAATTAAATACTTTGCAGTGATTTAATTGTAAAATACTGAATTGTCAAGGAAGTTTTACTAGTATAACATACTTGGTGTTGATTTGGAAATTTCTGAGTGTCACTCCTGAATGAAAACTGGTCGTATGAATGCTAGATAGTAGCAGGGAAAGGCTCCAGGTCTGCTAACAATCTTTTTGCCTTAGTAGTGTAAATTGATGATGCAAACATTATTTCAGCACAACCTTAGCTGGTGTATATAAATCTGTTGTCACTTAACCTCTGGTGTTTTTTTTTTTTTTTTTTTTTTTTTGCAATAATAGCAGGCATGCTTTTATTGTTGTATTGCTTGACTGGTGATTACTTCAAATGTTTTTTGTGTATTACTGTACCTATTTAGGTGTAGTAATTATGCAAAACCAGGGATCAAGGCAGTGAAAGGATAATTTTAGCCATGAGGAGAACTGCAGCCTCATTGTAGCCTTCGGGACATACAACAAGCATCATTTTGGAGAAGGAGGCCCCATGCAAGCTGAGAGGACAAAAGCCTGAAATTAAGTGGTTATTGATATAAATGCTGTTAGTAGAAGGAACCACACATTAGCACACTGTAAGAAGAGGGCATATGACATGATATGGTAAGTCATGCCAGAGCCAGGGTGCAGCAGAATACAGTTGCCCACAGCAGTATTATCAGACAGGACCACCTACACTCATCTCTTTAACACCAAATAAGGAATAACTCCCCTCCATTTGTGGGGATAATAATGACACAGAAGATGATGAGACTGAAATAATCAGAGGTGGTGTGGACAATAGTTATCAACATTTGCAGCAACAACACAAGTCTGATCGGGAAGGCTGGTTTAAAAACAGTAGCATATATTTGTATAGAGATCTGAATACTGACATGGAATTATTACATTTAACATACAACAACTGGCATCAACAGGTTAATTGAACCCTCTACTTCTGCACATAATGACAATGATGGCAAAGTACATGGTTAGTGTCATCCATACCTCCTTATTTAACACACAGTGGTGTATGCTACTTCTTTATTCATAATACATTAAATAATTTTTTTTGCAGGGTCAGCAGCAGAAAGTTCCGCTCTACCAATACATTGGAGGATATGAGAAGCAAAATGGCTGCTGATGATAATGATGATGCCATAGTTATATTTATGAGGGAGCTTGAGAAAAATAGCACATAGTCCCCAAGTTTAATGACGGGATCTCACACTCCACAACATGTTAGTAACTCTGTAGGGGCTAGGGGGTGGTAGTGTATCACAGAGTCAAGCACATGTTGCAACCAGTGTCCCCACATTTTAGACAGTAAAGAGATTTGGTTGGGGGACCCTTTTTTATTTATTTATTTTTTTTATTTAACATTTGTTGACCGGGAAAGTCTGACTAGGTTCCACAGATCCTGTTTTCAGCGGAGGCCCAGGGAGAAATGCTCCAGAAGCATGTCTTTAGAATGTGGGAATTCAATTTTTTGCAAAGAATTGAGCTGGCAAGGGGTAATTGTCACATGAGGGGGTTAGTTTATGTGGGTGTATGCCAAGGGTGTAATATGTTTTACAAAGGGAAGACTGAGAGAACCCTGAGAAGGAGACTATACGAGCACCTTTATGCAATTGAGACTCAAAATAATGACAATGCCCTGTACAAACATGTGCAGATGTAACAATTATTTTGGTTTTAAGTTTGGTATCGTGGATACTGTTAGACAGAATGTGAGGGGAGGTGACTGGGGGAATGAACTAGAGACAAGGGAATTAAATTTTTTTACCTGTTTTAAAATCAAGGGCTAGGAATTTATAGTAGTTTTTATATGTATTTAAATATGTACTCATTCATTTTCCATTTATGTACTTTACTGTGCTTTAAATGGTTATTTTTAACTTAATTGTTCTTTACATTCAGGTATTTTTTAAGTAAGCTGTTGCTTTAATTCAGGATTGGCATATTTATCACATGCTATTTAAACATTAACTGATATTATAGTGACTGGTTTTGAAAAAGTCTGTCATGTGAACAGACAAAAGCGCTTACCTGATTTTCTTGAGATTGCTGTTCTATTTTATTTGTTTTTACACAACTGAGTGACTGCTGCTCGTTTTTACTGGATTCCAATAAATTGTGTGACAACTTTGTTATTCCTGGTGGTTTTTGGTCTGGACAAGGGCTGTTTTCTTTACGTGGTTTTGATGTGTTGTTCCATACCCCAAGCTTGTTTCTTCTGAGAGAGACAGAGTCAAGCACATGATGACATGGTGACATTACTCTCGTGTTTGTACTGGGAAAAAAACAATGCATCTCTATACCATTATATCAAAATCCACACCAACATTTTCAGGATGATGGAAGAATCTCAGCGGTAATAGTGGCCACAGCATACCTTTCAACTGTCTAGATTTTCACAGAATGTCCAGATTTTTGCCTCATTTTGTTGGTCTGTTCCTCATAAAATTTATTTTCTGCAAATCACTGAGATCCGAAGTCACTAAATAACGACACACATTTGAATTTTGGTATTCATATCCTTCAGAAAGCACATGATAACAAAACTCCTGTTATTCTATAAAAACAATACTTAAAGCATCTCCTTGTTTCTGGACTTTGTCCCCCCTATTGTTTTAGGCTTTGTCCAGATTTCTTGTGCTAAGAGGTTGAGAAGTATGGTCCACCATGACACATTTACAAAGAGGTACCATATGCGGAATTTGGTACAGCTAACCCAGGAAACATGTAAAGCATTGGCTGCCCAGCAGCAAATGTGCTGTGACATTGTTAGAGCTCAGAGCACCGCTACAGAGAGTAAGGTAGAAATGGTCAGAGTCCTCCAGGGTGTATGTGTGGACATGGAAATGGCAAAGTGTAGGGATAATGCTATGATCACAGTGACGAGTTATATGATGACACACCAAGCATCCATTGCTGCCTCCATTTGTTTACTTGTTAGGCTTTACCTAACACAAATAACAGTCAGACCTGGAAGGGGGAAGAGGACAGTGTTCTGTCTAGACATGTGAGAGCAGATTGATTGAGACTACAAGTGCTTCTCAGGAAGATACTATACTTACTACAGGGGACAAGCACAATAGATTTCTTGTAGGCCATGTCAGAGTTCACCTACACACAGCAGAACCTCTCATTAGAGGTCTTGGTTCTGCAGCGCTGTCAGATCAGTGTCTGGAGGAGTACCTGACTCAAGTCCCAACATCAGACCCACTCACCATCCAACTCTCATGACTGACCCTCTTCAAAATCACTTGCCCCATCATTTACCCTATCTTTAGGAGATGTGTATGACACATTTGAACTTGACCTACTGTGAGTGAAATGTGATATTTCTGTTACTTACAGTTTGACCTTCACACATAGATCATCATCATCATCATCAAAACCTCATTTTTGCCATTCTGCATGGGGTTAGGGTGTCAGATTAACTGTCACCATCTCTCTCAATTCAGTGCCACTCTTCTACTTTCTTCAACAGTCATGGGCAACTGTCACTGGTCTTCTCATACATAATTCATCCAGTTCTTTGCTAGATTCTCTCATTTCCATTTGCACACTTCCAGTCTGTCACAATTCTTCTTCACCAGATGGTCTTCTACTTTTCTTCACATACATCTGATTGACCACAATCTGTTCTCTTTGATCTTATCTGCAACTGGAGCTACTTTGGCTTCAGCTCTGATATCCTAATTTCTTCATCTATCCCACAATGTGAATCCTACCACATAAGTATTTCATCTCCATCACTTCTAGCTTCCTCAGTTGCTCTGCCTTCACTGCACAGGTTTCTCTAATATACAGTAGTACTGGTTGCACCACTGTTTTATACAACTTACTTGCCTTTTTGGTATTCTTCTGTCATGCACTAACCCTGACAATATGTGTCAGCTGGCTTCAGCCCCTCTTATTCTATCCTCACACAAATGTCAATGTTTAACTAGAAGGGAAATAAGTTATTAAATATTGTAAAACACACACACACACACATATATATATATATATATATATATATATATATATATATATATAGATATATATATATCTCAGGGAAATGCTAATAATAAAATTAAAGATGAATATGAATATCCTGCCAGGTGAGCAAACACTGCTGCTACTTCATCCTGACAACTTTGCAAATGTTGAGGTTTTTGTTTCTGCGGGCATAAATGATTTTATATGACAGAATTAAATAATCTGACATGAAGTACCTTAAAAGAAGACATTAAGTCAGTTGAAATATGTAAGCATTGTGTGATGTAAAAAAATATGATTTTTTTTCTTCAATTGCAATGAATTAATTCTTGTCAAATTCTGAAATAACACTTTTTATCTAATGTGCCACATCAAACCTCTGCAGAATTTATCATACAAAACATTTAGAAGTGTGATTATTCCATATATGATACCTTATAACATCACTGAACAGGAGTCATTGAGCACTCTGACATGACTTTTACAAACAATAACATGAGTGCCCATTCTGATATATACATATATATATATATATATATATATATATATATATATATATATATTAAAGATATGAGAGGGATTGTCTGATGAGCAGTTACAGTATTCCATACATCACACAGCACAGACATCACTGCAATCATCAATTACATTCAATGTGTTTTTTATAAGAAAGGAAACACTAACCTGGATGTCACGGTCCATAGTTTTGGGCTAAATGCCACCTTCTTACCTACGTGAGCTGTATACTGTGCACGATCCTGGCACGTTGGGTTCCTTATCCTTACCACTGCTGCCGACTGGTGACCATTAGTCATAGTAAGACTGAAAATGGGAGCTATAGTGACAGTATGGGTCACTTCATCATCAGGCTGGCACATGAACATCTTATGCAGAATACAACATGCATTAAACATCCTACATGCAGTAGCTGAGTCATACTGAACCACATCCCCAGACTCAGCTAAGTGTTTGAATCTTGACTTCAGTATTCCAAGCACTCTCAATGAGAGTACAGGTCTAGGTCAGGGCTGTGTTATAAATGTCTTCAGCAGTTCCACTTGGATTTCTCTTTTGTGTTATGAGTCATGGCACTAGTGCATATCCAGCATCACCTGAAAGAAAAGAAAAAAAAGACAGAGAGAAAAGGGGGAAGTCAAAACAAAGACAATGTGGGTTAGTAATCAGCAATACATTTTACTATTAATAAATAATTAAAAATAAAAAAAAAAGAAACAAAAATATTTCCACTCACCAACAAGGTGCCCACTGGGCATCCTACATGCAGGAAGAGGTGGTAGACTGAGCTAATGTGCCAGATATGGGAATCATGTTTACTGCCAGGATGCTGTGCAGAGGAGTTGATGATGCACCCCATGCATTACACACCTACTGGCAATTGATAGAATAGTAGCTATTGTTGTACCGCTTCATCTGTGAACAAGATGGGACCCTAATTGCAATATGGGTGCAGTCTATCACACCAAGTACCTCAGGGAAATATGCCACCCCATAAAAGTCATGTATATTCCATGCTCACTCCTGAGGTGACACAGGATTATAGATGTACTGATACACACATGACAATAGTACATCCAGGAACTGTCAAAGTATCCTTGAGGGCAAAAGCCTTTGAAATACCCAACATATTTGGTTCTGAAAGGGCCTCATGAAACTTAGTGAGGGCTGTACACACCTTTGTTTCCACAGGGATACTAAGTCCTCTCATCTCAAATGCCCCCCACACACACTGTTGTGGCCTTACATACATACATACATGCATACATACTCACTAAGACACTTACAATATCTCTGTCCACTCTAAATCTATCAAGTATCTCCTAATTATTAAAATTATGACGAGTTATTCTCTGCCTGTATTTTCACATTCTTGGTCTGTGAACACTGCTGGGTGCAAGCAGTTTTGATTCAGCCAACATAAGCAGCTCACACCAGGAAATAGCGAAGCTAGCAGCTAGTGACAACATCTTCATGGATTGCAGAGCAGGTAGACTAGACACAATTCTGCCTTTTATAGTGAGTCTGCAAATGGTGCAGGAAAGTGTGAAATTCTTAATACTAATTGAAAATATGTGGATGAAGGAGTTATCGTATGCCATTTTACAATATTTATCGCTGTTTCTCATTATTACTTCATTTGTGTATTGTTTTCACTGCCATTGCTTGTTAGCATAAATGGCCTCTATAACTCTAATCTTTGCTATGGAAATGCATGGACAGCACAGGTAGCCTTTACGCATTCATATAATGACTATGAATGCCACCTGTTGTTTTCATACAATAAAAATATGCATTCAATGCTAAACAGCTGCAATGATCTGTGCTGTCATATGGCAACATTTAAAACAGGCTAGTTTTCTCCTAATGAATCAGGATGTTCGTCTTTTTTTTTTTTTTGTGTTTTTGCAGAAGTTAACTTGCCAAATCAGTACTGCCATGCATACAGAAGAACAGGTAGTAATCACAAAAACACAGGCCATTATAATTACAGATGTTTAATGCAGTTCTGCAAGTGGGACTGCATTTTGTTACCCTGCTTGGTCTTCTGTTATTTATGGCAAGCAATACCTGTCTTCAATCTGCCTGTCTATATATATATATATATATATATATATATATATATATATATATATATATATATATGGCCAGAGCCTCTAAGAAGAGTATCCCCTGATGCATCTTAAATAACATGAAGCATGGTTTAGCCACACTCTTAACAGCACTGTTCAGTCTCAGCCTTTATACAGACTTTATATTACGCAAATGGGTATCCTCTGCTTTAAGGAGGACCTTCCACAGACCCAGGACAGGTCGTGTTTACTCAACCAAGTAGACCTTTTTGAAAAGGTCACTAAAGCAATCAATGAAGGTTAAATAATGCACACTGCAAAGCTCAACCTGGCCAAAGCTTTTGACAAAGGCAGGAAAGTGTGAAATTCTTAATACAAATTGAAAATATGTGGATGAAGGAGTTGTTGGATATGCTAAGGCATATTAAAAAAAGCTAAATAAACTGGGAATAAACCCCTATGTCACCTCCTGGATTGCCAGCTGGCTTACAGGCAGGATGCAGGAAATCAAAAAAGGGGCATATATCTCCACAATGAGACAAGTCACTAGTGGTGTCTGCTAGGGTTCTGTTTGGCATCTACTTTTCTGAAGTAAAAGCCAATACCAAAGTGCCCTGGCTGACTACGTTTGCAGATGACTGCAAGTTAGAAGCAGTCATTGAATCTCCAAGTTACTTAGCCATCCTGCAGGATGGATTGTCCCTAATAAATAACTGGTGCCAAAATTATGAACTGAAACTTAGTGCCAAAAATGCATTACTGTATCCTTTGGGAAGTCATCTGCCCCAGGGAAATACCCTATTTGTTTGGGATTTGGGAACTTATGTGGACAGTAACCTAACTTTTGACTGACGTGTCCATTGTTGTAAGAAAGTCCTTGGATATAAATATGCACAGTTTATAAACAAAGGAATTCTGATCGCATTATAGATGTCATTGCTCCCCTTTAATCAGCCCTCTTTAGGCCAGTCATTGAGTATAATACCCCCTTTGGCATGTATTTCTTCAGACACATGCAACAACTCGAATGCCCAAAGAGGCACATTACTAAAAGGATTCAAGGCCTAAACATGTCCTACATGGACCAGTTCAAGCCCTGTCACTATACTTGGTATCCTATGGACTGCTAAGAGGTGATCTTTGTCTGGCATGCAAGGTATACTCTGACACAATACTGATGAAGTTATTCCACATCAGCAAATCAAATGGTATTAAAAATGCTCACTCTATGGATCTAAACCTCTTGTGCAACATCAACAGTATGGTTCAATGGGACAGACATAGCTCACTAAGGATACTGCTGCTCTGGAGCAGCCTCTCCATCCACATAAAACAAAGTTCATTCCAGTCCATATTCAAGTCCAGCCTAGATATACTGATGGGAAATATAAATCTGTCCTGGGACCCCTACTGTTTGGCATCTTCTTCTCAGAGGTCCAGGCAAAGACAAAAGGCCTGTGACTGACCAAGTTTGCAGATGACTGTAAGTTGGGTGCTGTCATTGACTCACCAAATGATGTTAACATATTGCAAGAGGGTTTCACATCAACAAATGACTGTAGCCAAAGTCATGGCCTTAAGTTAAATGCAAAAAAAAATGTATTATCATACCATTTGGCAAAAACACAGCCACTGCTGATTACTACATCAACAGCAACCCCCTAAGCACACAACCTGTGGTAAGAGACCTGGGTACACAGGTTGACAACAATCTCCCATTTGACCTTCATGTAGCATCAATGGTCAGAAAAGCCTTTTACTTAGTTCATCTCATAAGTAAAGGAATTGCATGCAGAAAAAAAGGAAGTGATTTCCTCTCTGTACTACCTCATTAGGCCAATAATTGAGTACAATGCCCCATTTGGTATATACCTCTCCAAATACCTACACTAGCTTTAAAGGACACAGAAATACCTCAGAAAGACAATCCATTGCCTCCAACACCTGTCCAGCGTAAACTGGCTCAAACCACTATCACTCTACAAAGTATTGTATAGATTGCTCAGAGGTGATCTGTGTCTTGCCTATGATGCAGTCTTGAACCCTGCCCTATTAGGGATGCTTCATATCCATAAGTCTAACTCCTCACGCATTACCCACTCAAAAGGCCTAAATCTCATATGTGAAATTAACAAAACCTGCTACAGTGACAGGTTTGTCTACCAGAGGCTGCCCTGTCTCTGGAATAGACTCCCCATACACGTTAACCAGAGAACATCACTGACCCTCTTGAACTGCAACCTTGATGAGTAGGTGGGAAAACACAAATTAGTCCCAGTGGTTCCATCTGTGTCCCTCATTGACAGGGGCAACAGGTGCAGACTGAGGTTTCTTTTTTGGGGATACGCTCTTGGCTAGTCTTATAAGGGCCCAAGGGCCATTAGCCTAGTAGCCTCCTATGATCCTATGAGCAGGTTTGCCCCCTGTACAACTAAAGAACAGAGGCAGCTCGTAAATGTTTTATCCCATGCATGGGTCCCCTCAAATTACCTGTAGTATGATCCCAGTTTTTATTATTATCTAATCAAAAGGGATAGATTAGTTTGAGCACAAAAAGGGAAATTGTCTATGCATGAAATGGCTCACAAGGGCAACTAGCCTAGTACTTACCTATGAACCTATGGACGTGTCAGAACTCCTCAACTCTATAGACTATCAGAAACAAAATCTGTTACTTCATTAGTAACTCACCCTCTCATGATTACTACTACCTTCCCTTTAAAAAAGCTGAATGGCTTCCAGTGCAGCAGAGAGTATGCCTACCACTAGACTGTCTCATCCTCAAACTTCTCCAGCCTATTCATTCTCACCACTAGCTGTCAGGCATTACACTTAACACAAACACTATAGCTTTCCAAACCCCCAACCCCACATACCAGGCTACACTGCACCAACCACTCATTCTCTGTTCTCGCTCCTAAAATATGAGAAGCCCCCATCAGCCACCTAAAGAACTACAGCCTCCTACCCCACCTTTAGTGACGAACTTAAAAAATTCTTCCAAAAAAGAAAAAAAACTGTACTTGCCACACAGCAGGCCACATCACACAAGGACCTCTCAATCGCTAACACCTCTTAACTTCACCTCTCCTACCCTCCCCTGCCCCGACTCTCACTATCCCACAACATTTTTATCATGATGTAAACCTGATATATTATTATGGAAAGTTGTAAAATGTGCATTTCTGTCATAAATATTGCTGCATCTATTAATTGCTTAGGTACAGTTTTTGTTACACACTAGTCTGGATTCTGTAAAGATCATGGAAGCTGTTTATTCACTGAGCAGCACACTGAAGGAAGACTTCAGCACATCTGCAGCAGACTTTATTTCAGAAGACAAACTGAAGGCAATTTGATTATTTAGCTATTCAGCGTATGAGTCTTGTAGATTACATGGCCACCTGTCTGATCCAAAATGGAAAATGCACACACAAAGCAACTTAAATGTACCAAACTGCCATGCCAACTTTATTTCTGAAATCCACAGCAGATAATTATGGACCTCAAGAAATAAAGGCTAATACTATGGAGTTTGCCGAATTCTGTAACAAAAAAACAAAAAAACTAAAAATGCAACCAGCAGTTAAAGAACTGCAACAGGCTGCAGTAATATAAACCATAAATGAGGCTATGCACCCTAGAAGGCAGCCATGTAGAGTCATAGCAAGGCTGCAACTAAACTAGTTGTTACAGTATACCAGCAAATAATTGACAGATACCACCTAGACAGATAACTTGTGTAGGCTGTCAGCAACATGTGTACCCCACACGTCTGTGTAGACCCTGCAAGGAAACCCCATCCCCCTTGAAACCAAAGTGTGTCTCAGTCTGTATGTATTTTCATTTGAAACATTCCATGGGCACAGAAGATGCTCTGGGAGTGTCACAGGCATCTGACAACTGTATCCTGGCAAAATTCCTGGAAGCAATATGCAGCAAGGTGAATTACTACGTACACTTTTTCCATCCACCTCCTCAGGGTAGAGAACTGTAATGCACCAGTTCTATAATATGGTAAACTTCTCACATGTATTCAGTGCAATAAATTCCACACACATACCTATCAAGACACAAATACATCCTGAAGATGAAGCAGATTTATACATAAACAAGAAGGGCTGGCCATCCATCAACTGTCAGGTTATGTGTGCAGCAGATGGCAATATGACAAACTTCATGTCAACACACCCTGGAAGTGTCCATGGTGCTGCCATTTGGAGGGAAAGTGGACTGTGGACTGCATTCCAGCAAAGTAACATATGAGGGACTATTACTAGGTAAGTACAGCAGCACAGCTAGGATGTAAGCAAAGGATACCCCTGACAACAGTATCCATTCTGACCAAATGTGTTTTCATTCTCCACAACAGGTGACTGTGGTTATCCACATGAGCCATGGCTAATGACACCATAAAGAGAATCATGCAACCCTGCTCAGGAGGCCTACAATAAAGCATATGCAACAAACAGAAACACCATAGAACATGTGTTTGATGTACCGAAAGCTAGGTTCAAATGTCTGGACACATCTGGAGGTGCACTGCAATACACACCTGAGAGGGCAGCACAGATGATATTAGTGTGTACCATCATACCATACTACACAATGTGCTAACTAAAGCACATGGTGATCTTCCAGCTCCAGGTGTGGGTGAGTATCCAAAGATTTCTGAAGGTGGCCTCCTACAGGTATCAACTGGGGTTTGTCATGCAATGGCCTCATCCTGTTCAACATCCAATGTCCCATCATGCTCTGAATGGCTAGACGAGTTCCACTCATCATCTGAGGCTACAGCTTCAGCAATATTACTGTCAACATCTTGAACAGACTCTCCCAACACGTCAAGGTCCTGAGTGCCAGGGACCATAATACCATGCTGAGACACATCTGAATCCACATCATGATCACTGGATGGGTTGACGGGCAGTACAAATACTTGATGTGCTACAAAATCAAATGTCATTGACAGTCTGTCTGTACATCACATGATGGATGGCATCAAAGACATATGAAATATACATCTCTCTGCAATCTTGGAAATAATGATTTTCCATGAGGCCTACTGTATGTAAGTTTTACAGAATCCACAGAAATGGAGTATGTAATTAGGTTCTAAGGCCAACATACATGACATACATGAAAAATGCAAACAAAACACACATCTGACAACTCCTTGTGGGATGAGTTTCAATTATTGTAAGGAATAAAAAGCAGCCTTAATGATCACATCATTGCCACCATTACCCATGTGAACACAACTGAAACATACAGAAGGTTTGACATACACATACCACGCATATGCACACGATGAAGTTAATGCAGGCTGGCCTAGGAATGGGAAGAAGGACATAGCATTAATGGAGGACAACATCTGGATTAACAAGAATGACAGGTATGAAACATAGTTAATAGCATACCACTGAAAGACTCCTGCTGTGAAGAAGTTGGGAGTTATACTGTGGATTCTGCAGTGGGGAAGTAAAGCAAAGACAATACAGTCATGTATTTATCAAAAACAATATTGACAGCAATGGGTCTATATTAGTTTGCCAAGAGTGTATTTCAACGAATAGCTAATCATCAACCCCTATTCAGCGAAAATAACTTCTGCAATTCACTGAATTTACCAAGGGCAATGGAATACTTTCCCCACAGCACAATGAGCGAACATCTCACTAAATCAAACCCAACCAAGTGGGGGGCTTTGCCCACCAAACCCTCTAACTATATATATCAAATCTGAGATTGCACTACAGTGTTGAAAAAGGCAAAGTCATGTAGTTGGCCAACTATTTCTTTGCCCTTGGTAAATTCAGCTAATCGCAGAAGTGATTTTCGCTGATTATGGATCGATGATTAAGTGCTTGCTGAAATACACTTCCGGTGAACTAATATAGACTCACAGCAACACTTATACAATACAGTAGCAAGGTTGCAGATACTCATGACATGGATGTTTCACCTGTACACCAGACAGGCCTGTGTTGAAAATTATGAAGATGTCTTCATCTGTTGTCTGCATGAAGGATCCTGTCTGAGCTACACCATCAACAGGCATCACAGGACTGATTGTGACCTCCAATTGCATTTATCCAGCTCATGAGGTTGGTTCAGATTTCATGTCTCCAAACTGTATTGTTAGAATGGCCAAGGAGTCTCCATCGTTGTTACCAGAGAGCATCAATTATGATTTCATTTTCCAGGGGGAAAGTTGTCACCCTTAGGATGGCTAACCATCTGAAAGAGATGTGCATGTGATTTATGCATTTCACACTGTAGACAGTATATGACAACATAAAACAGTATGCATTCCTCTGCATCACAAAGGTCTGTATAACACTGTCTGTGACAAATACTAATGTGACATAGAAAAAGTAACAACAATGCCTTCATAAATAATATTGGTAAAATTAACATAACTTGTAATATCTTTACAGTTCAGGTGTGGGATTAGAGTCCCTCACACTACATAAATGTTGAATAGAGGTCCAAAGACAACAGCTTCATAGCACAGGAGTCTGTATGCATTTCACCTGACAATACTGCAGAAAGTAACATTTGCACAACTTATGGAATGCATTGGAAAATCTCAGGATCTGTAGGCAGGCCACAGGCAGTACAGATCCTTTGTATATTGAGCTGGTAGTGAGAACACCTTTGTTAAGAAGCATCATTGAGAAATATCTGTAACAGTTTGGTTAAGAAATATGCATTAAAAATATTCATAATATCAGCATAACCTAATACAAAAGGATAGTGTTTTAACCATACGTTTCCGTAGTTGCACCATAGAGTGCAAGGAATTATGAGTAAGAATTGGGGATGATCCATAACTCTGCTGCTATATGCTGTTTATATTTGCACTGTAGATCTGAATGTGCAACTGCATATGTAACAGAAATCAATTATATAAATAGCAAGACTTGTATGCATAGATTTCAAACACCAGTCCAGTAACTTTTAACAACTTCTGTTAAAGATCACATTTTGATTAAAGTTAATTTAAATGGGTACCTTTGAAAATGACTGACTGGAACAGATGTAATAATCATCAAAGCATAAATGCTACCAATTGCCAATGTTACACCAAATCATAGAAACAAAGTGCACCTAATGTGCAGCAAACTTTAAGTACCATTTGCACCATACATAATTCATCATCATCATCATCATCATCATCAGCCCCATTTTTCTACATGGGGCCACAGTATTGTGTTAACTGTTGCCATCCCTCTCAATTCAATGCCACACACCTACCTTTTTCGACTGTCACAGATCTTCTTTCACACAATCCAGCCACCTCTTTGCTGGATGTCCTCCCTTCCTCTTATCTTCTTCCTGTCTGTCTCAAATCTTCTTCACTAGATTGTCTTCTGCCTTTCTGCACATGTGTCCAAACAACCATAATTTGTTCTCTTTGGTCTTTTCTGCAATTAGAGCTACTTTGAATTATACTGTTATGTCCTAATTTCTTCATCTGTCCCACAGTGTGTATCCTACCACCCTTCTCAGGCACTTCATTTCCATCACCTGTAGCTTCTTCATCTACTCTGCCTTTACTGCCCAGGTTTCTGTACCATGCAGTAGTACTGGTCACTCCACTGTCTTGTACATCTTACTTGTCAGCTTTCTTGGCATTCTTCTGTCATATACTACACCTGAGTCTCTATGACAGTTGTCTGGAGCCACTCTGATTCTAGCATTGACCTCTTCATTCAGGCTTCCTTTCTCCTCAACTTCCCTCCCAGATACATGAAGGAATTAACCTGTTCCACTGTCTTCCCTTCTATCTTTATTCTTATCTTCTTCTGATTTCCCCAATTTGCTGTCATTACAACTGTCTTAATCTGTCCTTAGTTTCATCCCATGTGCCTTCTGTTTTGCATTCCATTCCCCTATCCTTTGGTGAAGTTCTTGCTCAGAGTCTGCCTTTAATGCCACACCATCTATATATAGCAACTGTCTCTTCCAACCTATTGCAATTAATGAGGTTCATTAAAACAAAAGGTTTTAGAATCCCATTTGCAAACCTCCAAGTAAATTGGCTTCATGCACCGTAACACACAGGTGTACTGCATAAACACCCAACAGGTATCAATAAATGATACTGTATGTGGCAAGTGCCCATTATGTGCCAGTGATCTGATAACATATCAGATCCACTTTCCAGTATTGCTTTTGATACATTTGCAGATCAGACCATTGATAACTGTAAACTGAGTGGTACTTCAGTGAACATTTCTCTGTTTTTGTGTTTTTCAGGATTTTTCCATTTGAGGATTGTGATGGCTACTTCAATGTTGCTGAAGCATGTCCATGCACCCAACTGGACTGACAAGGAGACCACCCAGATGTTGACTGTTTATGATAGAGAAGAGCAGTGAATGACAGCCAGGCCCAGGAACTTCACCATGATAAATGTGTGGAACCAGATCATGAGGGAGCAACAGAGATGGACAGGGATTTACCACACTGGAGTGCAGGTTCACCAGAGCTATGATGATCTGCACTAGAGAGACGTTCAAGAGCAAGTAGGGTTGCAGAGGAGCAGAGGTAGCCTGCAGATGTCTACAGTATGTGCGACTATTCTACAGAATTTAAAGATATATTTCTGTCCCATATATATCAGATAGATGGTTTTATAAGCATTGAGAGCTGCTGTGACAATTAGTTCATGAGGATAATTAAGTGGACATTTTAACTGCTGTCCTTAAAGTGTGTACTCGATTCCCATGCTGTTAATTTATTTAATAATGCTTATAGTATCCATAATTATGACCTTTGTAAATGTGCATATGTTTTATAACATAAAAAGGCATCATTTTACACAGTCACTGTCCTCTTGCATCACTGATGGCTATTGTGCTTAGGTAGTGAATGACTGCACACATCTTAGTTTCTGTTATAGTACCAAAGTATCGCCTATGGCACTGTTATATGACTGAATAAAAACTCATAAATAACTTTTTTTTAATTCATTCCTTCTAATAAAGTAAACAGTCATGTTTATTTAACACAAAAAGGAATGCATGTCTGACTGCTTACACATATGTTATCAGTTATGTGTTGATAGCTGTTATTTCTTTACAATAAAATGTCCAATAAGTGTTTGCAGTTTTCATATTCATTCATTCTCCACAAGACTTCAAGTAAACACCTGCATTTGTTAAACTGAAAACCCTGCTGCCTTTTATCTTGGCCTGTAAGGAAACAGACAAGCATGCTCAAATTTTGCTGTGCTATGGGTTCCAATCCACATAGGGGAAACATATCTACAACTGTTACCTTAGTTTACTTCACCCATAGCATTTCTTTGAAGAAGCATATTCCAATAATTTATATTAATGTTTATGTTGTGTATGGTTATGAATAACTGAGTTAGTCATTGAATTCCTACAAATATGTCTATAATCCATAACACTCTGCTAACACCAGCTTTCTAACAACAGGGTTTGCAGAGCAGTCCCTATTTGTTCATGAAAAGCACATGCTGGTTGTTACCTTGGCTTGTAAAGAAATAGGCCAGCATACTTGCAATTTGTGCATGCTGTGAGCTCCAATCGACATAGGGGAAATAGATCTGAAACTGTTATCTTTGTTTAATTCAACCATAGCATTTCTATAGAGAAGCATATTCCACTGTGCATAGTTGTGAATAACTTGGTTATTTATTGAATTACTACAAGTGTATCCATAATCAGTAATGGTCTGTTAATATTAACTTTTTAACCGCAAGGTCAGTAAAGCTTGCTGCACAATGCTATATGTCTGAACATTGCTTTTGTTAATATTGTATACTTTGTAAATGTGCTATCAAGTTCTGTTTTACATCAGTTCAAGAGCACCATCATCTTCATCTCTGGATGAAGTGTGATGGGCAAAATGCAGAACAGGGAAGATGTATGCATTTGCTTAGTGATTTCCATTTGCCAAGGAACATCATTGTCCTCACACATACAGCACTGTGCCCCTTACTTCCAGCAACTCGTATGGTTCGGTTCACAGAAGCTCTGTGATACATGCCACTGTGACTGTCCCACTGTTTGTAGAATGAATGATTTCCATTACTGTTAATGTTTCTGAATACAGTGTTCATATGAATGAAGTTTTTTTCAAACTCTTTATCTACATGACCAGCACATGTTCATGCTTTGAAATCTTAAGCCATGATCCATATTATTAGAACATTCCCCATCCAGGTGATGTCAGAAAACCAAGTCTTTTCACTGCAATCAAAGCATGCATTTTCAGTCAAGATGGATTATATAGCCAGGTAGCTCTCAAGGTTATAGTTTGGGTGCACATTATAGCTGGAGGTTGAAATCTGTGTTTAAAGATGTTGAAACCTGTATATAACACTGATAATTGTATACTGTGATTATCTAATGCTCTTTATGAATAAATTGTATAGAAATTGCTCTGAGTAATGCAATTCATATCACTGTTACTTGAGGAATGCATCATTCATAGCTTCTCTTTTCTGTTTTCAGGTTATGAAGATCTGACCAGGAACCAAGCTCTGTGCATCAAGTGGATGCACAGGCTTGAGGGGCAATGTAGGGAGAGCGGTATGTTGATTAACTTTTCTGTTTTATTAAACAAAATGCATCTAATCCTTTTTGCAGGTCTGTATTTTTTACAATAACATGTATATTGATTAGAATGCAAGAATACCCATCATGCATTAGTAAGATAAGTGAAATTATCACACTATAGCTGTGCTTTCAACTGTGATTTAAATCCGAAAATGTTGAACCATCATGTAGCATTAAAGCCATTGTTTCAGCACACAGTTTTTAAATTGTACTACACAACATAAGTAACAGCTGGATTAGTGTGTCTGTTACACATCTGATGTGTGATATTTTACATGTAAGTTTTACTGCTTTTGTATCCTGCTTGTAATTTTTGCTTGTACATGTGATTGTGTTTTCTCGTACCTGACTTGTTCATAGGCTGCCTGTTCCCATGCAAAATAGATGTCTGCTGTATCAGTATTTTTTTTGTAGTTTGCAGACGGTGTAGTGTATGTCGGCAACACCTTGGGTGTAGAGTATAGGTTTACTGACACTTGTGTAGATAGATATTTCTTTGCAGTAGTTCATAACCAGCACACCCTATATTTTAACATTGGTATTGCATCTGCTTACAACAGCTTGGGTGTTTTGTTAAAACACAGTTATGGCCTAGGTTTACTGACACTTATGCAGATAGACATTTATTTGCAGCAGTTCACAATAAGCAAGCATCAGCATGATGTTTGCATTTTGCAGGCTACTGATTGGTACTATTTGTAGGTAGGTAATGCATACAGCTGTACATATACAATACTAGTAATACAGCACATACTACATTCTCATATGTCAGAAGGTGCAGTGACTGAACATATAACAAATTTGTTACTGGTGTATTCATTATATTGATGTGTGTTCAGCCAATTATGGTGCTGCCTCACTCAGATGTTTGTCATATGGCTTGCCTATTGTCCATGATATTGTCTTATCACTTTTGCTTCATGCTAACAATGGCACTTGGTGGCTCTTTTTATATATCATTATATGCAGACAGTATAACCTCTAGATTTGAACATTCATACATTTTTACACCACCAATGACCAGGGTGGGTGTCTCTAAGCCTATACAAGTTTTCACAAAAGAATACTCATATCCTGCTTATGAATAGCACATTGAGGGCCAGGCATTTATAAGGTACCTCTGTCTATAATGGATGTCTGTCAGTCCCTGGGTAAATTTTCATCATTTTCATATTAAGTTCTGCTTTGCTCTTCATGGGAATATTCTGTGCAATAGACATCTGCTTTTCTTTTCTTTTCTTTTCAGTTGTGATTTGCAATTAATCTTGACAGAGCACGGGATCTGTGGATGTTATCCTATCAGACAACAATAAAGACAACAAGTCAGGCCACCTTCTATGATGATGGTGATGATGACTATGATAATGAGAAAGCTTGACCCACATCTGCCCAGACTATCATACCTTCAGCCTGGGGGGAGACAATGTCAGGCTTGCAATCAAGATGATTATTGGGAGAAGATCTGGGAGGTTGTGACAGATATGTTCTGAACACAGGTAAGGGACATGATCGGGACATTCTTTCTGGATATGGCATGGGCTATGAATGATTCATTCAGAGAGATAGCTTATGAGGTCATTCAGGAGTCTCAGCCCATTCAGCCAGGTCCACTTGGTCCACAGGTCCATTGTCTGCATACTACATTTATTATATGCTGCCATCATGCTGATTGCCATATAATTCATTGGACTGTATATGCACTCTTGTGCCTGCATACCATGTAGCTGTCATGCTTATGTGTTATTGTTGTGCGACATCTACTTCTGTTTCAGTGTGTGCATGACACACACATTAACACAATACACTTTCCTCCCATGTTCAATTGTCCATGCATTGTGGCAATTAAACTGCAGCTAGTGCTCCAAGACATAACCTGTAAAATATGTGTACTGGGGCAAATGATAGACAAGATATGCTACCATAGTCCATCACTACCACTGTGGTATGACGTGGAGTTGTGTATTGTCATATCATGTATGTGTAAAAAGAAAAGCAGATCATTCCACATGTGTTTTGGATGACAGTTGTCATGATGTCCCACTGGTATGATGTGGTGTTGTGTGCCATGCATTGGCAATACTGATCCCATGTGGGATTATATACAAGTATATCCTGTCTATAGGCAGTCCTCCTTTTTTGACTGCATCAGATAGTAAAGTAGCATTAATCTATACACAGTGTTACACATAATTTATTGTTTAACAATAAATTACACTATGTATGCTGTATCTTACATTTCCACAGCCATTACTGATTCAAATAATTACATGTCTTCTCTAAATACTTGTACACAATGTATTGCACATGTGTGTGACATAGTTGCATACATAGTGATACACAATTGTACCTTGACATATGAACAGTCAGTGCTTTACCACTGATACACTGTAAAGATGCTCATAGGAGGGTTCTCTGCTCAATAATGAGCACGGTGGGTGACATACAATTGTGTTTGTTCAATATTTGCATGACAGTATACATGTATGTACTTTAAATTCTTAGTTTGCTTCTCTATGCATATTGATGTTACATGATTACACATTACTCTGTATGTGTGTTTTATACATGTTCAGTTATGTGGACATCAGCAATCATTCTGCCCATGTGACATACATTTTCCATGTAGTTAAATGTATTTGTGTTTGACTTCTACAGCACTCTTGACCCTGTGTGCTGCACACGTGCATTTACAGTGTGTCAACTTACCTTGTTCTGCTTTTCACTGATATAGGCCCAGGTCACCCACCTGCCTTCCACCTATATATTTCCATGCTATATTTTGCAGATGCATTTGCCTTTGTAGCAATTATTGACCATTGCCATATATTAGTTTTGATACGGTGAACATTTGCTAAATGTATGGTCATTGTATGATGTGGGACGTCAGCTCACAAGTCTATGGCTACTGCTTGCAATATGTCTTTGTTCTCACTATACTTGTGTGTTAACTAGTCTACTTTGCTGACATCCATGTTCACAGCCTACTATATTTATTAAGCTTTAGTGTTATATTTTACTAAATATTCTTAAATGCCATTGGTATGTGTATTTGTATTGACCTTGATTTCTTGTACGTTCCATTTAAAACACTGACAGTCATGTATACACATCTACACCTGTGTGTTGTCTTTGACATGACATATGTGCGTAACATATATGTATTCCATTACACATTTGTTTGGTTGTGCACACCTACCTGTGCATGTAGCAGCCATTTTGTTGCATTTCTGCAGTATTTCAGTTTGGCACTGCACTTGGTTGTTTGGCTTTAGCATGCATGGAAGTAGGTTTAGTTCTGTCTACTGCTGGAGTTATCTACCATTGTTACACCTGCATTTGCTCATATGTGATCTTGTTTGGCTTACAACTGCACTGCTGATGGACTACTTGGATATATGTATATTTATCCAATGTGTATTGTGATCCCAACACATATCTACCATGGGTCATACACATCCAGGCATGACTGCCATACAGTTTGCAACATATTATAACATGATATTACATGGGTAGATATGGTTTTCTGCATTTCACCATGGCTGGTATGCATCCCCACCCTCTCTGACAACTCTCCATTACCAGTGTTGTGCCATGTGCCATCTGTAACTTACCTGTCTTTTGACAAGTCTCTATTACCAGTGTTGTGCCATGTGCCATCTAAGTTACCTGTCCTTTGACAACTATCCATTACCAGTGTTGTGCCGTGTGCCATTTGTAACTTACCTGTCCTTTGACAACTCTCCATTGCCAGTGTTGTGCAGTGTGCCATCTGTAACTTACCTGTCCTTTGACAACTCTCCATTGCCAGTGTTTTGCAGTGTGCCATCTGTAACTTACTTGTCCTTTGACAACTCTCCATTGCCAGTGTTGTGCAGTGTGCCATCTGTAACTTACCTGTCCTTTGACAACTCTCCATTACCAGTGTTGTGCTGTGTGCCATCTGTAACTTACCTGTCCTTTGACAACTCTTCATTGCCAGTGTTGTGCAGTGTGCCATCTGTAACTTACCTGTCCTTTGACAACTCTCCATTACCAGTGTTGTGCTGTGTGCCATCTGTAACTTACCTGTCCTTTGACAACTCTCCATTGCCAGTGTTGTGCAGTGTGCCATCTGTAACTTACCTGTCCTTTGACAACTCTCCATTGCCAGTGTTGTGTAGTCTGCCATCTGTAACTTACCTGTCCTTACTGCTTTTTTCCAGCCTTTGTCTGTCCTGTGTTGTGATATTTGTTCTATGGGTATACCTGCTGGGATGTCCTTCTCCTCTTCTTTCCTCACCTTTACCATTTCTTCTATCCTTAAAAAATAAAAAAAATGCAGCCTTTTCCCACCAAAAAAAAAAAAAAAATGTACAAGCCCCTCTAACTATACCTCAGATTTTCCTATCCCAGCACCCCTCTTATGTGTTTCTCTCTTCTTCACCCATAACTCAGATCTTGTTTTCTTTCTCTTACTTTTCTTGGGTGTTTTCATTAATTGTGTTCCCCATGCAAGTCTTGAACAAATTGTAAGCAAATGTTAGATGTGGCAATGTGGCCGTGATTAACCTTTGCCTGAATTTTTTCCAAGTACAAGTAAGCATATTTTATCAGTACATAGCCTTACAGAAATAACTGTAGTGGTCTCTGAGCTTATTTCAAAGATTGTTGATGATATATATTACAAAAGGCATCAGAACGTTTTGTTAGTGAGTGAATTATAGAAATATTCATAGTTCCCTGTGATGTTCTGGTGAAATTTATGAAAATATGTATTACGAATGCCATGCAGCTTGTATTGGGATAGTTGGCATTCTTTTCTATCCATTGTATCATAACACGGTCAGTTATATTACATAGTTGTCCTTAACCTCAGTGGACAGATTATGTTATACACACACACACACACACACACATATATATATATATATATATATGTTTGTATAACTATCAGGATGCCTGAGTTGTGATCATCTTTCCCTAACTCCGATAATGTAGAAAGCGCTTTGACACCCAATTCTCATTACTTACAGATTACTTTTGGATTTGTTTGGTGTGCCATTATTACTGCAGTAGTCTATTATGCTCTCAGCTACTGATAGTTTCTTGTGTTAAATCTACATATGCAACAGCATCTGCAAGTTTAGTGCTGATAATGCCGTAATGTGTCAGAATCTGCAAACTTTATTAAATCCAACCCATTACCTTCCATTCTTTTTTTTTTTTTTTGATATGTACAACTTACCGCCCCTCTGTTACAACTTTTTCTTCTTTGTAAATTATTTCCCCTGGGCAGCATCTGCAAATTGTCATTTGTGATCAGTGCACTATTCCATTAAACAAATGAAAAAATAAATAAAATAAAATAAATGTATGCATGTATATTTTACCAAGAACCAATGAGTGGGTATGGTATATTGAAGATTTACCCACAGTCGGTGTGGTTTGAGGATGGGTCTAAGCCCAAGTGATTAAACAAAGGCAACAGCGGGTAAATCTTCAATATACCCACACCCACGAGTCAGTTATTGCTATTATACAATGATGGTGCAGTGGTGTTCTTCCATGTTGTTTCCACAGTCTTCCACTTTGTTGATGTACTGCACATGCATATAGGGCTTACATTGCCATGCTTATACAATACATCAGTGCTTTGGAAACAAGTAATGGAGACAGGAAGATCTCTGTTGCTTTTTTTTTTTGAAAAAAGTAAAAAACAGTGAAATCAGGACAATTTACAGGTGCAAGAGAGATAGTAAAAATACTAGGAAAATCAGGCACATTTCTTTAGTTTTGCATATTGTACCTGATTTTCCTTGTATTTTCTCTGCCTTTCATATGTACCTCTCGAACTCCTAGCTCAAGAAAACTGCAAAACCTTATATATGGGGGACAAAGGTCCCCATTGTAAATGTTGCTCTTATAAACTTAGAAAGCTGCTAGAATAATAGGATTTTTTCTGTCAGGCATTGACTTCCACAGCATATATTAATAGAAGAATGTACAGTTGGACTTCAGCAACTGGACTTTTTTTCTGTTGGTATATGCTCAATTTTACAATGGGCATGCTGGTTGGGCTCACCATTCAATGTTTACATTTTCTGCATACTAATGAGCTACCATTGTATAATCATAAATATACTACCATAATTCAAAGGCATCAATATTCTTCCTACCTAATTTTTTCACTGTCCATATTTTATATTCATATATTGTTACTGAAACTCCCATTGCTTGAAAAAGTCAAATCTTTATACATGCAGTTACATCTGTATAACCAAAAATCTTATGTAATTTTTTTTTTTTCATAGCTGCACTGACGGGAATGATTCGTCATCACTTTCACAATTTATCATTTCATTATTGATTCAGTCAGGTTAAAGTTGACTCCTATTTCTATTTCTTTTACATTAAGAATGCAATTATTAAGTTTACTAGCAGCTGAAATCTGTTACCTCCTTCAACATTTTATGATTATGATGTTTGATCTAGATGACATAACCTTAACTCTCAGCCTGTGCTGTGATGTTGTTTGTTTAAAGGTTGTTCAGGTTGTTCATAATTGTTCTATCAGTTTTCTTATCTTAATCTCAATTATTCAGTATACAATCCTTCTCTCAGACAATTTGTATTGTATATAAACTGAAGAGGTAAATGTGAGTATGCAGTCATACACTGTTACCAGTTCTAATCCATTATATTTTTCTTTGTTCTGTTTAAACCTTTACTTCTTACCTGATGTAAATGTTGTGCACAATAATTATTTGCTATTTTGGAATACCCGGCCTTCTTGCCATAAGAAACTATGTTCTCCGAAATTATGGTTTACCTCCTGAAGGAATGACAGTACTAGTAGGTGGCTTTATATATCACAGTCATGTCTTAGTTGAGTATCTTAGTGAAACAGAGCACAGACACTAAAGGCCTTAAGTCTTGTTAGGGATAGGACATTCCAGACAGAGTCTGAGGAACTGCTGATATTGAGAGAAAATGCGAGGTATTGAAGAGGAGTCCTTTTCCTTTAAGGGATTGAATCATGCAGAACTCTTTGTAGCACACTGAACCATGTGGTACACCTAGCAAAAGACAATACTCAAAGATGAATCTGAAAGTATCTGGTAGCGCTATGGAGATGGGGTATAGACTTTATTTTAATGAAATTAGCAGCATAATCAAGCAGTCATTAGGGAACACCAGGGCTATTATAGCTGTCGTGGTTACATGTTCATGTATATGTAAACATTTACCATTCTGAAACAGATAAGTAGAGGATTTCAGTAAAATTTCTCATATCAATCCACATACGTCATTAATACAAATATGGTGACGAAAGGTATCAAAGGTGCCTACAAAGAAAATAACAAATACTTGATATGAGTAGATAAGGCAATACTTAATTTGCATGCCTGAAGAGAAGAAATATTATTTTAATAGGCTGTATACAACAATGTTAACAATAACTGATGCATATTTTAATATACAGTTTAACTGGAAGATCAAAAACTTTAAAAAAACAATATGAATCAAAACTACATGTGTTTCTTTATCTGTATTTATGATCTGTATGCTTTTGAAAGAATGCAATTTTTTAGCTCAAGAAAATATGGGTAACCCAGTTTGAAAAACATTATGCATTTTTCAAACACATTAATATTTACTTATTGCAAAAGGAAATACAGTACGTAATAAAATAATATGCTTTGATTTGTACCCCCTTGATCAATTAATTGTTTTTCATCAGATCAAAAAGATCTCTTCTAGCCAGAGAACTGTGTAGCCTTGCTTACTCAGCAAAATCATTGATCAATTTATTGTTATCTGCAATTCTCTGACTCTGGCCTTTAATTAAACAAAAAAAAAAAAGAAAAAAAAAAGAAGAAACATGATGTAAACAAACGTTCTTTAATCCAGGGAACCAGAGGGCATTTTCAGTGATTTTTATGTGAAAGAAAATAATTTCTGCTGTTCCAACAAGAAGTTGGCCAAGAATTACCTAGATGAAACATGAAAATAAATCACATATGTATTATATCGGAGATGCATATCAGCAAAAACAACAAACGTATTAAAGTTACAGTGTTGTAGAAAATCAATTTAAAAATTCTAGTAGGTGTTATACCTATGATGTTTAGATTGGGTGAAGGTTCATTGTGTACAGTCAACAGGAAAACAAAATATGTTGGTGTAGAGTAACATGTAGGTTAAACAATTATCACAGGCCCTGTTGCAAAAACAAGATCACCACCATCCCTCACCTCGCTTATATTAATAAGGACTGGTAGAGTCCTACAACCGATTCCAAAAGGGGAATAAGGCTGATAATGCCAAAACACTTAATAGCTTTACACTGGCAAAGGCATCCAATGTAAAATCTACAAAGCCCTTTGAAGTTAATAAATGGGTTTAACTTTTGGAACAGCTCCACCTATAAGAGGGATTTAGAACTGTAAGCAGGTGGTGGTGGTAAACATGGCAAGAAACCAGTCTGTCTTCAGTAGAGACTCAAGCTCTCAAGCTTCAGCTGCAAAATCAGGAACACTGCCTGTCATAATGTGGCAGAAATGGGCAAAATGTGGAATGCTTATTAATGGCTTACTATCAACTTTAACTAGGAAGCTCATAGCATGGTTAAAATGTGATATTTTTAATTATATAATAGTTATTTTAATGAAACAATATAATTCAGTTTTGTTTACCACTGATAAGTTAAATAAAATGCTAACACTAAATGGATGACAGACCCCTTCAATGTGGAACTTTCAATAACATAAACTTTTTAAGACCCCAAATGAGGAATGTTCCTCAAAATGAGGTACACTTGAGAGTTTTGGAATCAAGTACAGATTGAAGTTGTTCCTGTAGTGCAGGGGAGCCACTGGAGGCAGATAGCCCATGGCTACTTGTATGTACAGTGATGTAGTGTGTGAGTCATTCCAGAATTTCAGTGGTAAAAGCATGCACAGTTGAAACTGTAAAATAAAGAGTATGATTCCCTGTGGAGAAGTCATCCTGCATGTCCATCCCTTTCTGAGAATCATGAGAATGCATACATAATGACAATGCAACCCTCTGTTTTCCATTATGTATGATGTGCTACTGTGCAGGACAATCTCCTGAACACGAAGCTCCACCAGAATCAAAGATTTACTACTGTAGGCAGGCACAATACCTGCAGTACTTACGGTGATTTACACGTTGAGTTATGTTGGCAGACTGTACTGGGTCATTAGGTGGGTCTGCCAAAGCACTGGCAGGGATTGTGCTATGTCAAACATGGGGTAATAAGGATAATATCTATAGAATATTTCAGAATCTTATTACCTGCCTTGGCATTGTGAGAATCCCTTGCAGTTCCTTGTTTGGTATTACAAGGAACTGTTTTGGGATATCCCATCCTTGTGATGATGTCATGCTGCATAATGAAGATGTAAATTAGATGGGAGGTCTAAAGTCAGAGTAGGCTCTGTTTAACACCACCCCAAATGATTTGAAATCTGGCAAAGTGGGTGTAGATTTTGAGAGCAGTCCATTATTCCTTCAATGAAGAGGGCTACTTTAGAACAAAATTATAACATCCAAGGAAAATGAGACCTACTGCCTCAAAACAGGGGAAATATAAATGCACTTATTAACAGAATGGTGCAAAGACAAAAAAGTATAGTAAAGCTCATATAAAATATTCATATTAGTGAAAGACAGTAATACAATTAATCTACTGTAAGCATTGCAATAAAACAGGAGTAAATAAATACATCTTATTTATTTTATGTATTTATTTTTGATAAATACATTAATATCTGAGTCAAGCAAAGTTGTAGTGAATAACTGGGAAGAAAAATACAGCAATGATACAGAACTATATTTGAGTAAATGAAATATTCTGCATATAAACAACATACCTAATGTGACATAAATAAATCAGGCAGTTAGTGCAGAGAAATTAGAATATGAGGTGTTAATGCACTTCACATGAAAGTTTGAGTTTGATGCCATCAGCTTCCATTTGCCTCCTGTGTGACACTGAAGAAGTCCCTTACCCAGAATATAGCTATTTTTGAAGTTGAGCCCTCTAGATTAGCCCACTACTGCAGTAAATGATCAGTTTAAAAGGTGCACTTTGGTCGTACAGGAATCCATGCAAGAATGTACTAAGGTATAATTTGTTTCATGAATAAAGCATGCTTGGGAGAAAAATCCAACAATGGATTACTGTAAGAGAATATAGGTAGAATGAGAGATGATTAAACAGCGAGGAGCAGTCTACAATAGCAGTGAATGAGAAGAGAAGAAGAGAAGAAGAAAGTATAACTGATTGAGTGCTCAGAATTACAGGAAAAAAGGTAATACTAGAAAAGGCTGCAAAAGTTAGAGGCAGTAATTAAAGCATCATGCCATGACTCAAATCAAATTTCATGAAAGAATTTCAGGGGACTCTTTCCTTAAAAATTACGTTCGAGCTCACTGGACTGACTTTTTCTAGTATCCACCAAAAATGTGGACTAACACATACCGTAAGAATTAAAAAAAAAAAAAAAAGATGCAGAAAACATTGGTATAATGTAGCTTTAAAAACTGAATAACTGTATACCAGTAATCATAAAATGCAGTTACTCTAGATTTTAAAAGCAAAGCTCAAAGGCATGGCATGACACAATACTGAGCTCATCTTTATTCAGAAATTCAGTCTCTATTTTCTGTTTTATTCAGTTGAAGTTCATGGAGAATTCAAAGCCCATGCCAGCACTCAGTGGGATCAAGGCTGAGAAACTTGTACTGGTTCGGCTTCCAGCAATCCCAGTAGTTTGTCCTTTTTAAACAAATGTTATGACTAGCTGTGTCTTCAACATGTCCTAGGTATAACACATGCATCTCCAAAGTGCAACTGCTGTTAAGCCTTTTCAATGACTTGAAAGAGCAAACACTTTCTGACGTATAATACTAACAGTAATAGGATAGTATTCAAATAGGCATGGCTAGCAATCTGCTCAGTGTATCTTCATTTGTCTTGTCTGAATTGTTTTGTAAGGCAGCAAAGCACTGCAGGCTGTCTGGGGAAGGCTAAGAGAAATACAGTTATGGAGTGATTTATTTTGTTCTTTAAAGAACGTCAAGTCAGTTACTATTTTAGCCTTGTAGGTTACTGATGCTGGTCTGATATGAATAACTGAAGTAAAGTTGTCCAGTAATATATGTGATCTTCTCCGTTTTACATATATCATACTTATGTTGCAACATATGATCAGAGATGACAACATTTGAAACACAAGGAAACTACCTCAAAGACACATGGTCTTCAATGAAATACTTACAAAGTTCAGATAATGGAGTACAAAGATAAGCATCCTTACAAAAAAGTGATAAACACACTGAATAAGGTTAGCTGTCATGGGTGCCATCACAATCACTATCTGAGTAACCAGCTGTAAGCATAGAAGTAATGATAACAGTAATGATAATAGCACAGGGCCATTGTACACTCCAAAACTGAGCAAAGCTCCTAAAAAGACTGTAATTCTACACACCAATCAAAATAATACCCCCTGCTGTGCACAATAACACCTGCGTGCCTCATATAGGTACACTAGCAGCAGTCTTCTAAGTGCTGTTTCTTACGTATTTGTTTGCTTTTTGAAATAGTCCTTCTGGTTATAGTTCATTTTCTGAGCAAGCCAAAGAAAACAATCTCAAATGAGAAATAATAAAAAAATGCATTTTCCAACGGTATAATTCTTAGTTGCAGCAAATAAATATCTAGAATTTACTTATATGATTAAACATGCCAAAAAATGTCTGCTATGTTTGAATTATATCATGTTGTCTACAAAACAATGTCACTTGCTCAGGCAGCAGCATGTTTGCCTTTGACATATTTTGATCAAGAGGCTAGAAGTTCTATTCCCAGACCTAGTGATGGTCCAGTCAAAGGCAATTCTTATGGATTTAAAAGACCCTACTGTACTTACAGCAAAAAGGAGTGCTTTTTTACAGCAAAACAGCATTAGAAAACAGTCATAAAAATAGAGGAAATAAACAATGCATATACTTTATATAAAAAGTGCAGTATGTTCAGTATGTAAAACTGAACCATAACTTAAGTGAGATTTTGTCTATGAAATTAATATCCCTTTTTCATCTGTGATATATGACATTTGTGGCAGCAAACTGTATTGTTATATGCCCTACAGAGTGTGCTAACGATACTAACTGATGGGTTGACTTTAATATATAATCTCTGGTCTGTGTGGTATTAGTGCCATTTATTGCAGCCAATGTCCCCCTTTATGCAGACAACCATTAGGTAGTTCCCATCAGTTTAGTTTTGGCATACCATTCTTGATAAAGTCATGTTTTGATTTTCTTGCCTTTCCTTGTTTTACCTGGTAATGACTGGGGTTTCAGCAATTTTTATTTGCATGTCTCATCTACATAATAGTAAGTTGGTTAAAAATATAAAAAAATAAAGCAAGATGAACAATTATTCTCTTTGGTCTGTGGAATTTCTTGGTTGTGCTTTGTAATCTTTGGCATCACAGTCATCACAGTCATTTGTTTTGAGTGGGTTTCTTGATTGTACTGTTTTTTTTTTTTTATTTCATGCTATTTGAATTATATTAGAATTATATTAGAAGTTTGTTTGTGGGAGGGGTCTTAATATAAATAATATGTAATAAAAAATAATTAATAAATAAAGTTTTTTTGTTGACCTGGTTTTCTTGTCAGTGGTTGGGTTTGGGGTCAAGTTTTGTTTTCAAGTGATTTGTGCTACAGAACAGTTTGTTTTGGGATGTTTTGGGATCTTCAGAGCACAGTTTGATTAGCTGATAGTCATAATATCAGCAGTAATGATTCCCTACCTTGGATCATTCAGAAAAAGCAGTTACTGATGAATTTATTCTAAAGCCTTTGGTTTGTGCCTAGATTACTTCCCACTTGTGAATTATTCATTCTTTGATTGGACAGTCAAGCACTTTAATGAAAATCATTCATTCTCTGTCACATGCATATTGAAGAATGACATAAAAAAGTTTTAGGCTTATTTAATAAGGATACAGATTGTAACCTCCTAAGTTTTATAAACATCTCATCAATTCTGGGCTTTATTTTTGGATAGGGATATAATTTACGATTAATAAATTTAGTATTAAAATAATTAAATACATGCATCTCTTAGCTACAGTTAAAGCAGCTTAAAAGGCTGAAGAAGATAACAAGGAAGATATATGCAAATGAAGCATCCCAGCAACAGTGTAGCGGTCAGAGCATCCGCCTAACGAGCAGACATTCCCGGTTCGAGTCCCACTGCAGCTTTTTCATGTGAAATCTTTATGTATATTTTATTGCTGTATAACCTACTAAATAACATTTAAATGTGAACGGGAGTACTGCATTAAATGCACATGTGAAGAGTCAGTACCATATTGAATAAGTCAGCAGTAAGCAGGCGTAAGCACAGATAAGCAGTAGTAAGTATATGTAAGCACTAGTAAGCTTGTGCAAGTGCATTTGCATGGGGTGAAGCACCGACGACACAGATTAATCAAAGGAGAAGCTAACTGGGTGTAAGACACAGTGACCGGAGGTCAGCAGTGCTTACCTCTGCGCAAACCCACTTACAACCACTTGAAAGTACCTTAAGCACACCGTATCCAATGGCCGGTGTTCTTCCCAGCAACAAAACAAACAGCTTCTGCAAAGCCGGAACCCAGAACCATGCACACCATACATGAAACAATTTACCTCTAAGCCATGCCAGATATGCAAAAATGGTATGTTGTCAGAAACATAACGCCAGCCCAGTCATGCAACAGTTCAGAGAATGTATACCTAAAGCTAGATGGGCGTGTGTGTGCAAATATATCACTATCTAAACGAATACAACATATCTATATATGTAGTCACACACACACACACATATATATATATATATATATATATATATATATATATATAAATATCCAGAGATATATACATATATATATATATATATATATATATATATATATATATATATATATACAAATATATGAACAGATATACATCCAAATGTTGACAACTGCACATATATGACAACTATATGTCCACATATACACAAGTGACATATGTATGCAGATATATGTCTCCGTAGGAATATTCCAACATAGTTAGAAATATGTAAGCAAATATATATATATATATATATATATATATATATATATATATATATGTATATATATATATATATATATATATATATATATATATATATATGTATATGGCCACACATCTGTAGATACCAACGGTAGATGAACAGAAACATATATGTCCACATGCACCATCAATGGGCCTGAGAGGCCCCAAGCAATATACGTCGTGTACAAATTTGCATACCCCCGCCCAGCCAAACACGTCAGCCCTGCAATACACTACCAAGCTCATAGTATTGTACATTTGTCATTGAACTAGGGAATTAAATTAGCCCTCTGTTATGTGTCACATGTTGACATCACATACCACTCTCCCCCACCCACTAGGCGGGCTGAGCAGTACAGGCCCATGCAACCCAAGCCATACCCAACCCATACATGCATAACCCACAGTTCTGCTTCCCCCCACCCGCAGCACACAAGCAGCCACCATCCCTACCCTGGTTACCGGCCCATAGCTACCACACCACCACACATTGTCACCCCCCTCAGGACCCATCCCATATGATGTTCCGACCCAAGTATCCTAGGTTTGGCACATGCATTAGACCATGCACATAGCCAGGGGTACCTATGTAACCCTGGGTGTAGACGAAGGTTGAATACCCGTAGCATGACCCCCCCCCCCAGCCGGACAGCGGAAACATACAAACAAACCCACAAACAATGTAAACAATCCACTACTCCACAGACCACAGGAAGGATACAACTGTGGGGGGGCACAGTGGACCCTAGAAGTCTAATCTTGGAACAGAGACAGGAGCGTCCCTTGCAGGACACCCCAAAAATTATCTTGTTATAGGAGGAAGCCCGTGCGATGACGCATCAAGGCGGGGCATGTACATACCCAGACTATAAGGGTGGGAAAGCCTGATGACCCATGGGTCGAGACAATGTATGAGATGGGTTCCGTGAAGTGGAGAGTGAGCAGTGTGTAGTGGTGTAGTGTGCACCCAGAGTAAGGATGAGTGCTGTAGAGGAGGTGCGGGTGGGGGAACTATGGGTATGTAATTATGGGTCTAGACGTGCAGGTGTTTGCTGGAGTGGGTCTATTCGGACCGCCCCAGGGATGTAAGCAATAGTGTTCATTTTGCAGAGATGCCGCCCAATGAGCAGCCACTCCCATTACGAGTCCCACTGCAGCACAGTCTATTTTATATGGCAAAGAACGGTATAATCAGATGTAAATATGTAGAGGTATGTGTGTGTGTGTGTGTGTGTAGATATATATATATATATATATATATATATATATATATAGATAGATATATATATATATATATATATATATATATATATATATATATATATATATATATATATATATATATATATATATAGACTCATAACTACATGGAGATAACCTCTCCCTCTCTGTAGCACAAATTTATACATACATAGACAGACATATATATAAATACCCAGATATAGATATATACATATGCAGCCACCTATACATCCATATGTCGTTAGATATATATATAGATATATATATATATATATATATATATATATATATATATACAGCAATATAATATATATATATACATATATATATATATATATATATATATACATGCATACATATACATATTATATAAATATATATATGTATATATATATATATATATATATATATATATGTGTGTGTGTGTGTGTGCGTGTGTGTGTAAATATACATATATATATATATATATATATATATATATATATATATATATATATACATATCTAGGATATGATACAGCAGTTAAGAATTACATATGTTCACGGCCATGCCAATGGGGGTGAGGGGTCCAATCAACAAACGTGTAACACGTAGCATCAACCCCCCCCCCAGCTAGACAGGTGAAACATACGAACACACAATAAAAGTAAACAAACCATTGCTTCCCAGGCTACATGCAGGATACTACCAGTGGGAGAGACCCGCCAAGTCTAATCTTGAAATAAAGACAAGAATGTCCCTTGTGGGACAACCCAAAAATTCTATGCATATTCGGGTTTCCAGCCATTACACAGATGTCTAACAGCAGGGCATGCATGTTCCTGGACTACAAGGTTGGGGAAGCCTGATCCATGGGGTGAGACAACATACGTGATGGATCCTGAGAAGTGGGGATTGGGTAGTGTGTACTGGTATGACCAGACCTGACCTGCATCTGGAGTAAGGAAGAGTGCCAAAGAGGAGGTGCAGATGGAGAACTACGGGTATGTAATTATGGGCCTAGATGTGCAGGTGTTGGCTGGAGCGGTTCTATGTGGACCGCCCCAGGGATGTAAGCAGTAGTGTATATTGGGCAGACCCGACACCTAACAAGCAACCATGGCTGGTGCGAGTCCCACAGCAGCAATGTCTAGTTTACAGTGCAATGGGCAGAATAACCAGATGTGTCATTGCAAACCCACTAATTGACACCAAAGAACACATGGTCACAACACCTCACTGTAGGCATGTAAGCCGAACTAATTGGCATCACAAGGTATTATTGTTGTCTTCACCCCTACCCAGGGGTGTGAGTGTCCAGACCTACACCCAAATGCAGGGTATATACACAGCTGTCGCTGTAGAAGAATTGGACAGCTGTGGACCTTCCCGTCAGCCATCCTGCACATCCCTGGACATGTCCCCTACTATCAGTCCCTCTGTGTGGCCCAATAACACCACTTACCTATCAACCCCTGTTTCATTTGTAGTAATGTTCACAGTCACATGTAGGTGACACCCTCCACACAACTATATTGGCAGAATCTGGAACCCCCAACCCAGGTGTATTACCGCAGCTGTCCCAGACTACACATGTAAACAACACATGAAGGGAAAACCCAAGCACACTTGGATCACTATTTGCTCACCACCTGGCAAAGTCCACCACCTGCTAACACTCTGTACCCCTACACCAACTACTGACACTGACACCTCCTGTCCTGCCTCGCATACATATCCCAACACCCTGTAAACCTGCACTACAGCTCCCCCAACAATCAGTCGAATGGCCCACTATACAGTTAAAATGTCCCCCCTCCACCTACCTGCCTTCACCTCCACTATTCACATCTTCTCTACAACACAGGTATGGCATAACTAAACCTAACCAGAATACCTGAGTGTAACGTATCCAGAAATGCTAAACTGGAATCCCATTTAACCTTACACTGACCTCCGTGAACAACCATACCTGACATGTACACCTGACTTAAGCATGTATAATACCGACATGTACATGAAGTAGCGCGGGGGGATGCAGCAGCAAGCGGGTGTATGCCTGTTTGGGCGGTGGTAAACAATGGGCACACTGGTTAAGCAATGTGGAGACCAACCCAGTGTAAGATACTGTGACCAAAGGTCAGCAAATCTGAGCCTAGTGCACACCAGCGCATACCCGCCTATACTTCCCCCGTAGTGCCTTAAGCATGCTGTAGCCCACAGCCCTCATCGTGGCCAGTAACAACATAAGCAGCACTCCCAGGCCCCCCCTGCACACTATTGCTGAAATGAGTTACCACAAAGGCATGGCAGATATACAATCAACTGCTGTTATCACAAACATATCATCCAGCACAGTCAGTCAACAGTATAGGAAATGTATGTAAATATGTACATTAATACCAGCAAACATGTGCACAGTGCTCAGTCACAGTATTCCGGGCAGTCTATGAGTACCAATGAACAGTGCCTGTCCACGCATACAGTGAGAACAGTAGTCTTGTATAATACTGAAGAGAGGAATGGAAAACGGGGCACGGCGTGGGGAGGGTGTTTCATCCGCGGAAACAGGAGATGAGGCTGGTCTGGTGTGTGAGCAAACTGCTGCTTCTCAAAACCCTGGCAGGATGCTACCAGTGGGAGAAACAGTGTAGACCAGTAAAGTGTACTCGTGACACAACGACACGTCCATCCCTGCCAGGACGCACCAGACTTTATGGGTCACAATGATGTTTCCACCAGTATTGGAGGTGGATGAAGGGAAGGCTTGAAAGTACATTTACTAAATGGATGAAGAGCCTGCAAAAGGCTGCATCGAGACAGTAATATGGAGGAGTACTGAGATGTGCAAAGATAGAAATGTGTGGAGGTGTGGCATGGCAGGTATAGCAACTGCAGAATGGATGGATGCTGTGTATGTGGAGCTCGGGGGCCGGGGAAAGGGAGCATGGGTATGACATTAAAGTAGAAATATGCAAATTACACAGAACTGCAATAGTGTAGTGGACAGATCATCCACCTACCACTCATACATTATTGGTTCGAGTCCCACTGCAGCACATTCTATTTTCCATGTGAAATCGGTATAACAACATTGTTTTGCTGTATAACCTGCTAAATGACATTTACACTTGCACAGGAGTACTGAATTACACATAGCCCACTCACTATTCAAAGGACATGAGACAACATACAGATATGTATACACAGGCAACCTTTAATGGTGTATTTTACAATAATGTATGCCATTTCCGACAGCACAAAGATCTGCACTTATTTAATCAGTGAGGAATGCAAGGCCCACAAGGAAAAGTAGATGCAGACAGTGCAGATATATAACATACTATGCTGACCAGGCCAGGCCCATCAATTCTTACAACTGTAGACAAAGGATTTGCCATCAAGATAGGTAACAATAAACAATCACAGATGTAGTTCAGCAGCTGCCATTCACACCCCGTAGTCAAAGCCTAGGGGGACATTTATTACCTGTGATAATGTCTATGCATCTGTCACATGTATGGACCCTGACCAACAAATGTCGTGGGAGTCCACGATATGACTGAGATGATAGCAGGAATGCTAGCAGTATATTATGATAGGCCAATATCGAACCTAACCGTATCACAGCAGGACAAAGCCAGCCATATATGTGGAGGACAGAGGCAGGAACACAGGGCCATACTCATAATATTGCTGTTACACACCCTGCACATTGCTGGTGTTACAGGATTCATTGCAACATACCCTTATGCAGGAATAACACATCAGGAACACAACTGGAAATAGCCATGTACTAATAGCACGCAACAGACAGATTGCCGGGGATACATCTAGGACAAGCCCTGTGTGGTGCACAGGCAAAAGAAAACAGACAATCCACTGGCCATCATGTGGATAGGCCCACTTTTGAGAGCTATGCAGACAGACTGCATTTCATCCTAAACTACTATGTACATGCAAACACTGCAAGACCAGCAATATACAAAGCACATAACAACACTACTCACTCTGTCTGTAGGTCTGGAACTTCTTAAGATTGTTTAGTTGTCCTGTGTCTGCAAGCCCCACTGTAATAAGTACTGCAACCTACAATCTCTAACACTGCTGCCCACATACAGGAAGGATGTCCTCCATACTGGAAGGGGACAATGCCCACATGAGTAATCAATTTATAGTACTGGGTTGCCATGACGATGGTTAACAGAATCACTACACAGCCAGCTGCACATAGTCAGCAACTGTTGCACACTGGTGCAGAGCCCATCACCTGATCATGTGCATCACCTACAAAAGCCATGCTGAAATCCATTCAAACCAACTCAGTCACTCTACTGGAGAGGGCAAGAGAGAAAAAGAAAAAAAAAAGAAAAGGAAAACAAAAACAAACAAAACGGAAATCACACAGTGGGGAACAAATAACTATAGGCCACAACCGGGAAGGCGTCACACCCGTCCAAACACTAAAAGGTATGTAAAACATAACTGTATGTAATTTAATGTAGTATGTGGTATAGATTATTAGGATTTATTATGTAGAATGTTTGATATTTGCCATCTGTAGTTGTTTCTGTAATGATGTCCCGCTGAACAACTGCTCTGGACAAAACTGTCTGTCCCTGTAAGCAGTGGGACATACCTGCCAACTGTGCAGATCAGCAATGAATGACAAAGATGTCAGCCATAATATATGTGTATGTTATGTTAGTGTGGACAATAGCTGTTGGTGGATGTACTGCCGTCATGATAGACACATGGGTGTCAGAGCACACCACTTGCAGAACAGTCATGTGAATGTGTAATGTAGCATGCACAAATGCCCTAGGTGTGTAATAGGTGTACCAGCAATCTCACACCATAGTTACCACCCTAATGTTAGGCTGTATTCACATGTGGCACCTGTCTATGTTGCAACTGTATTCACATGTGCCACCTGTCTATGTTGCAACAAGGCAGAACAGTGCAGCTGAGAATGAAAGACAGTTACAGAATGTGGACCGAATGTCTGTATGCACTCCACATATCTGTGTGATACAGAATGTGATGTGTATGTGTACAGATACAGACACTCAAATAGACATAGGTATATCAACAACGTACAACATATATATGTACATAGATGTATATTTATACACATATATATAGTGACACTGACAATGGCATACAGGTGAAATAGTCTGTAACAGGCCAGGAAAGATAAGAGTCCCCACAGAGAGCATGGCTACAAATACATAGCAAAATGTGTGGCACATACACATAGCACAAAGCTTGGTACAATACAACATATGTCCCAATGGCAGGTAAGCAGCTGACATAACAATTGCAGTCTGTGAACATGTTGTAGCTGATATGGTGGGGGGGACATATATGTGTATTAAGAACTATGGTGACCCTGCTATATGGGTGGCTCAGACCTGTTTCCATCCTTATGACTTCCAGGAATCATGTTGCATAGTCGCCTTCCTGCATACTGCCCCACTGAAACGGCTACCATCATCGACCACCTGGTACAGCACTGCATACTTCTTTTTGGCCGGACAGCCCACGACCAGCAGTAGAGGACTGCCTTGTGGAAAGAGCTAGTCTACAGGGTCAATGATGTTGTACTGCATAACTGCAGCTATGAGCAGATCTAGCATCATTGCACTGACCTGCTTTGCCATGTACGTCGGCGTGCAGCTGCCATAAGGGGGGACAACTCATCCATCCACCCCTCACCCATGTGGAGGAGCTTCTCAGCAGCCTAGTAGCACCTGTCTGCCTGCAGCATCAACACCTGGCAGGGCACATCTTGGAGGTGAATGCCAAAGCTGAGGAGCATGCATTTAAGGCTCCAGGTCACATCGGTAAACCACTCATGTGTATGCATCTGCATCTGTACCGGTACATCATGCAAAACTGAGATGTCATATACATAATCTGCTGCTGTGTTGTAGTAATAAACTGTTGTGTATAAGCTGTAATATTGTGTAATTCTACTGTTGATGTAATGTAATGCTGCACTCACCTGTTATGAATGCCACAGCTGTGGCCACTGACATCAGCTTTCTCGTACTCCTATGTAGGTCCCTCCAGGATGCCACCATGGCAGCAGCACGTAGTCGGTGAGTATGGTTTGTGTTCATGCATGATGATAAACTCGGCATGTAATAGCTATGGGCTAATCCCCCATGCACACGTCTAACACACCTACCCATACTGCATGCTGTACATGTTCATGTTTTGTTGCAGTGAAATGCACTGCATCACAGTAGAGACCATGCTGGGATATTGGAAGGGTACAAAAGACACATACAAGATAACTAACATCCTGTCAATGTGCAATGTGTCCATAGGGATGTGATGTGTGGCAGGACACGCGACCTACAGTAGGGACATGTGTGACTCAAAATCACCATGGCTGTAGCTGCACATAATCAGGTTAAGTAAACATTGCAGATGTAACCCTGACCCCACAGCCCTCATGACAGCAGTGTGTACACTCCAAGGGATGTGCACATGAGTAGACCTTGCAATCATGCAGAGGTCTGGGACATGTGTAGGGCAACCCTCACAGCCATGGTAAGGTCCGCTGGTTGTCAGTGTAATAGTCATGTACTGGTCATACATGCACTGCTGATGTTGTGATCTGTAACGCAGACATCCACAGCAGATAGCTGTTCACATAGTATCCCAGGTATGTGCTGCTACAACACACTGGGGCTGAGAGGATTGGAGCTGACATAACCGACACAGTACTACAGATGCATCAATAGTTTCTACACCTGTGATGTATGGTGCACAGTACAAGGCAGGGTGCGGAACAGGTCCACAGTAACACTTTATACATGGGTGCAGTGTTAACACAGGGAGAGGCCATCATCTACTAGCAAAGCCCATGTGTTACACACATGTATACTGCCGCAAGCATGATGTCACTATAGTTGCACTGCATGCTGTTGAGCTCCATATGTAATGCATGTTGACATAAGGCTAATGGGAGGACTGTATGTACAAATGTTGTGCAACTCCACATGTAGGAGTGTGGGGTGTGTGTGTGTGTGTGTGTCGGATGTGTTCGTAAGTGCAATCTAGTGGAGTGTGGAAGATGCATGTCAGATGTGTGTGTCCATGTATGCACAGGCGATAGTGGGATTGACTACATGGGGGTACTTCCTCTTGGGATTGTGCTGTACATAGAGAGAGACATTGGACACCAGGGCAACCTGTCAGGTATGTGAAGACAGGACAGCTGATAGCATAACAAAGTCTATAGCATGGGCATGCATTGGGAGGTACAGTACATACCAGGTATACACATCATATTGCCAGCAGCAGATAGGTAACCGTCTACCCACCTATGCAACACTACAAATGCAATGGGGAATTACCACAGCACATCAGTGAGTGTATCCAGGTAGTACTGTTGTCCGCATGATGGGCCACTTGTGCAGCAGATGTGGCATGGACTGAGCAAGGCTGTAGTATGAGACTCTGGTGTGTGAAATATGTAGTGAATGTAGCAGCCCCAACCATATAGGGGCCTTGTATACCATTACTGCCCATACACAGGGTAATACAGGGTGACAGCAGTGAAGCCATGTACAACCTACTCCACCCAGGCCAGGGAGGTGATGGAGTAACAGGTCAGTTGTGGTAACTACACATGTAGGCATGGAGAGGGATGACATGTTAATGGGCTGTAGTGATGTGTGTATATTAGCAAGTGCCATGCAGGAAGGGGAACATATGTAACTGACAGTGGGACTGTCTGTAAACTCAGGGAAGGTGAGGTAGTAAGGTGGCTGTCAGTGTGAGTGTGTGCGAGTGTGTGCACTGTTATGCATTGCTGTACAGGTCTTAACGTGTGTATTTGTTTCCCCCACAGGTGGTGAGGTGGGTCAGGGTACCTCCTGCATGCAAACTGAGATAGGTGTCTCTACAGACACTGATGATGAAGGTACAGGTGAGGCATAGGTGGGGTTGTCAGCGGCCGACACTGTGCCAACATGTCATCACCCTCCTAGCCACCCCAAGCTCGCACACAGTTACAGTGCCCCTACAAACCCCATCACATGTGGCCATAGCAGAGGGACAGTTGGCACTTGGTGGCAATGACCAGGAAAGTGGGGTGTCCACAGCAACTGTGTCTGGTCACAGTTGGCATAGCCAGATGTCCAGAAGGCTACCACATCGACAGATGTACTGTGGTGCTCATGGGAGGACCACAGGTCATCCTGCCCCTGGCAGAGGTGCCACAACTGGTACCACCAGGAGCATGTTTAAGGCCATAATGGAGGCACAAGCACATATGGAAATGCACTCCAGACAGGTCCTGTGGCTGTAGAGTTCTGCTTTTGCAGCTGTGTAAGTGACAAACTCCATGAACTCACTGTTAACTTCCGTAAATATACCGAGGTCATGGATAGATGGTGGGGTGAGATGATTGGCCTCCTCGACCGTGGTATGTCTGTGCTAGAATGTGTGGTTGGAGTGATGCAGCAGCTGTGTAGATGTAGGCCAGATACACCAACAGCTGGTGGTCAATGTGGACATGCCAGAATGCGCAGCTACTCCCATAGTGGCAGTACCAGCCCCAGCACACCACAGATGCTGCTGTACCACACCACACCACAGCAGGCCACATGCACGTGCCCCTGGCCAGGCCCAGCCGGGACATGGTTCCAGCAGACATATGTCATCATCAGGGGAGAGTAGCACCTCAAGGTCTGTACCTGCATGTGCCCATGGAACCCCTGACAGGCAGTCAGCATGTCCATGGCAGGAGGCACTGAAGTGCACACCCTGCCAGGTATGGTCTGCAGCTGTCCAATATTACCCGTATAGGGCAGCCACATGGCGGAACTGTGTGCATGCATGCATACACATGCACACACACACACATATACACACACACACACACACACACACACACACACACACACACTATGCAACCACACCTAGGACAACCCCATACCGACACACACCAGATCACCACTCCCCAGTCAAGGAACCACACCCCTCACCCACACACATGGTGACACATGTTTAGACCACCCTCGGCTTCTGGCACACATGCAACACACCCTGTGCATATGATGGTACCTGTGCCACATCCCTGTCATCCATAACATCGATGCAGGGACAGGCTAACATGGTTCTGATGCACACGGTGACTGTAATGGGGTGTCGCAGTGTACCACAGTGAAGAATGTAGTCAGGGGTAATGTGTACTGCATACATGTCAGGTAGTGTAGCCATGCAGTTAAGATGATATTCACACACCCTGTGCATATGATGATACCTGTGCCACATCCCTGCCATCCATAATATCGAGTCAGGGACAGGCTAACATGGTTCTGATGCACACTGTGACTGTGATAGAGTGCCACAATGTACTGCAGTGTAGAATGTAGTCAGGGGTAATGTGTACTGCATACATGTCAGGTAGTGTAGCCATGCAGCTATGATGTATCTCAGCTGTTGGTAACACCAATTGATATCCCCATACTCTCATCCATCTGTGCTGTAGGCATACATGTGTCAGCAGGAGGATGGTCCGCAGTCATATTCCACAAGGGTATGTCAGTGTGGTGACACCATGGTCATGACATATGTGGTGTACAGTTGAACATATGCCACAGGTATGTATAACAGTTATTGGCTGTGCAAACATGACCGGTGGCCTACTGGTACAGGTATAATCTGCACCCTTATGTCAACCCATCCACATGCACACACATCCTTACCTGGCGACACTGTGTCTATACCCCAACCCGGGTATGTAGTGCTACTGAACTGTGTGGCTGTCATTGCACACACGACGCTATCTGTAGGGTTAGGTGTGTACCAGGTCACATGCTACATGCAGACCATCCACAGACACATACAATACAGTAATGGGGGATGTAATGCTTGTATATGGTGAAGACATAGTGTGTCATACCATCATATACACATTGACCAGCACATAACAGGTAGACACACATCTTAGAGACCTGGTTGTATAGTTGCTAACTAACTAGTCCATGTGTCCAATGTGTTACAGATAGGCTGCACACAGCACATGTGTAACTGGGCTGTATCCTATCTGTTACCTCTATGGGTGATGGCGACATTGGCCACATGAGAGTGGTACGTGGGCCATATACCAAGGTGTACAATGGTGTAAAGACAGTGTACACGGCACTCACATCCCCCACTGGATACTGTACACACTAGAACCCATCTTGATACTCTAACATATCCACTATCACACATTGGCCACAATTTAAAAACAACCCATTGCATATCGCAACAGTGGTACCACAGGGATATGCATGTGATGCACACGCCACAGGCATAGTAGGGTTTTGCATTGTGCTGCCACACTTATGGGCGATAATATCTGTACTACTGTGCGGCAATGTGTATTGTAATAGGAGTATGGGGACTTGGACCAGTGTACCCTACAGATATGCACACATGCACATATTATACACACAAGTGGCAGACCTCAATGGGATTCCCATGCCTACTGACCCATTGGTGCAACACTGTTGTGCTGGTGCTGCAAGGCACATGTAGTTGTTAGGAAGTGGAGTATAACAGGCTACATGTTACATTAATGGGGTTGAGAGGCACCACACACTATACATGTCGTACACATAGGTATCCCCCCCAGCCAAACACGTCATCCCTGCAATACACTACCAAGTGTTGAAAATCTCATAACCAGGGCCACTGACAACATGGGCACATGATGCTACCTGTACTACTTACCACCTGTATGATGTCAGGCTGTTACTGGTAACATATCATGCAGTACAGTCTGGCTCCCATGGGGAATGTATTATGTGGAAGCCATCAACATTATCAGCCTTCAGATACACAGACACAGATATGCAGATACAAGTATACATATTTATAATTTTATACATATATATATATATATATATATATATATATATATATATATATATATATATATATATATATATATATACACACACACACACACACACACACATGTGACTACACATACACACACAGTTATATGTACAGTATGATACATAAGTGGTAGGTGCACACAATATGGAACAGCCACTATGCCTACAGTTGACCCCTGAATGACTGGACACTATGCGCTACCCATGCAAATGACAATCATTGCCTGTAACATACACCCTCAGAGGGGTCATAGGTGAAACAACACGCGCAGGTTTGCAGACATGGTAACCTGTCATTGTGTACTATTACAGTTCTACATGCCATGCCATATAGCTGTTCAGACACTGACAACTATATCAACGGAGTGATGCTACAGTGGACCAGTTACACTCATACAGTAGGCTGGAAAGGTTCACAGCTAATGCTGTCCAGGCCAAGCCATTCACATTGTACAATAGGAAAGACACACTTGGCCACAGGATACCTAACAATTGACAGTATGTACTCCAGGTGTATAGTTAAGCAGCCTTTTATCTACACACTGTACAAACACAGTAGGTTGTATAAATGTCTTATGACCACATGGGTTGTAACTGCTGCATAACATGGCATAACTGGCACCATCACGAGCACACCAACACACAGAACAGTTTGAATAGCAGGGGGCAGTAGTCCTGCAGTACCCAGATCCATGTCAGTAATGTGTATATAGGTGAATTATATAGTACTGTACTTCCAGATACCTTAAGGCAGCTCAGCCCCGATACCCCCACATTTTCTAGTAGCCTAGGTCTTTTCTGGTGCTCCCCCCCTAGACTCAATAATACAGGGCCATATACCACTGTTACATACACTGGGGTCTGCAGTGCATGAGGGCACACATGTATTGTGTAGGTGGTGCCCACACATATATGGCCCCAGCCCCACCATATGTGTGGGGGTTACAATGACAGTGGACTGATGGCAGACATGGCAGTGTGTTATACTCCCAGCCCACTATGAATCAACCACCGACAACATGACATATGTGCACAGCTTGGTATGTAGGTGATGGACAGAGGCTGTAATACAGGCACATATGTGGACAACTATTGCCATACACTACACAAAGTGCAGGTGTTACAGGATAATCTGTAACATACCCTTAGTCAGGGAATTGCTGGTATGGATAGCAATGGATGTAGACATGTACTGGTAACACGCAACACACACACTGCCAGTGTATTATCTGACACAAGACCTATGTGGTGGACAGACAAGACATGATAGGCACAGCTCCGGCTGGCATGAGGGTATTCCCACAGTTGTGTGCTATGCAGATGGACTGCATTCCATGGCAAACTAGTATGTACACCTACACCCTGTAACACCAGTACTGTACAAAGCATAACACAACTCCACTCGCAGCCTGTCTGTACTTCCTGATCCTCCTACAAATATGTGGCTGCCCTGAGTGTGCCGGTTCTCTTGTATGGGGTATGGCTACATGCAGTCAGTAGCACTGCTGCCCACACACAGGACGGATGCCCATCACACAGGAGATGTAATGGGACCGCACACACATAATATGGGAATCAATAGTGGGTGGTTGCCATAACAGTGTTACATGGGTTTAGTACACATGTGTAATCATATATCTGGCTATCTGGATATGTATATATACATATATTCCTACCATAGTTCCTGGACATGAAGCATAGGCCAACCCCAGCCCGTATGTTCCCAATGTCGTAGATGAAGGGGATGTCAGGTATCTCTAGCAGGTATACTAGTAGGCTATTGCTACTGTCATTGGGATTGTCTTCACAGACATGGTGTGTGTGGCAGGTCACATCTGCTCATAACATGTGTGCCATTGGTTATCGAACGACATCCAAAGAACATCAGTGTGCAGTACCGCTGCTAACAAGTAATGCCGCTGTGGACTGCAGCAGAGATATTGACCAATATATGTGGGGGTCTGACATAGTCTGTACAGTCCAGAGGTATACACATAAGCCCTTAGTGCTACACATGTGTACCATGCCTGACAATATGGATGTGGATGACCATGTAGATGGGTATAACACATAACGACTGGTATGTAATGTCCACCATAGGTCATGCATTCACACAACACTGCCTGGCCTGTAATGGTATGACCGCTGGTACAGGGGCGCCATGGCAACATACTACACAGTAGATATTGACATACATCTGCACTACATCCCACTGCCCTGTCTGACATACATGAATGTTAGGGGAGGTCCGGCAGCAGGACATCTGGCTAGTATCTGCACATGACATCCCACTGGGTAGGTACACTCAGCTGCTAGGCATGTCACAATGTCACAATGCACTGTGCAGGCTGCAGGCATACTGGCTCAACACTGGCCTACACCTCCCAAGGGGGAATGCACATGTACCTGCATATAAAGCAGGCTCCACAGGCATGTCACAGCACAGGATAGGATACACCTGTGTGACAGTGCATATCCACAACTAATGTGAACACAGCCACATATGGTTAGCTAGCATGGTATTACAATACATGGACCTACTTAACTAGTCTATCACACTACAGTACGCAGTTATAAGACATGAAGCCACAGCTTGATGCAGGAATAGTACAAACGAGGCAGATGCGATTTAGCGCTTTCTTTCACTTTATTAAAATGTGAACTTCTTCAGAAACATGTGCCCTCCCCTACACATGTCTTTTAAATCCTGTGAACAGGATATGATGTCACAAAATAGTTCGCAATTATTAAGTGTATAAATACACATGAATGCATCAAAAATTATTATATACATTTATAAAAAAGCATCTAAATACGATCAAACATCATATATAAAAAAATTCATACTGTCGTACTTATTTGTGTAGTACAAAATACTAAGTGATAGATGGTTGGATTCACAAAACTTCTATTGGAACTGAATACTTTAAATAAAACATCACTTTAAATTAATTCACTATAGATGAACATTACATTAGTTGTAAGTGTATTATAACATCATTTAGTTTTATAATCAGAAATGTTCATCTATGAATTTTTTTATATATGATGTTTGATCGTATTTAGATGCTTTTTTATAAATGTATATAATAATTTTTGATGCATTCATGTGTATTTATACACTTAATAATTGCGAACTATTTTGTGACATCATATCCTGTTCACAGGATTTAAAAGACATGTGTAGGGGAGGGCACATGTTTCTGAAGAAGTTCACATTTTAATAAAGTGAAAGAAAGCGCTAAATCGCATCTGCCTCGTTTGTACTATTCCTGCATCAAGCTGTGGCTTCAGTTTTGTTCACTGTTTGCGGCCAGTCCGTGGTTCTCGTGTTTTTCAGTTATAAGACATGCCACAGAGATTACTTGCCTACAACTCTCCAAAGGTTTATTTCACATTGGATAACCTTAACAGGCTTGTCAGGGTACCGCTATGGGGTGGCCAGTGTGTGTATGGTCCATACACCACTCATGTAGGGGTGACACACCACAGGTGGCCACACATATGGGGTCATATGTCACAGGTGCATGTCTAGGGCAACTAGCTGACTATGTCCTTGTACAGCCATGTTGCGCAGCTGGCACTTGGACCACATAGTCTGTGGTGCTGACAGGTACTGTTTGCTAGTAACTGCAGTGTGTGACATCTGCAACTGATGTGTTTGGGGCCCTTTGGTTATGTGCTCGGTGGGACAGGCATGGATAGCTCCTTGACACAGTCACCCTCTTCCACACATCTATATCCATCTACCTTTGGCATATTATGGTGTGTTGTCCTTTCATATATGTCTGTATTCCTATCCACTGTATATGCAAGGCATGAGTGTTGCATACTGACATGTGTCTGCAGTAACTATTGCAACTGCTGGATATGTCTGGTCCACTGGTGTTTGCATGCATGGCCTTCATGTGTTTAAGTGTGTGAGCATGCCCAGTAAGGCCATCTGTCATGCATGTGTGGAGCATGTCCGGTGGTTTGTACTGCAGAGCTGACCTTTGTGTTGAACACCGACAGGTAGCATGCTGTGTCTGCAGGGTATCCACTGATCATTTGGCATTGACTGTTGCAACATGTCTGCATAGTGGGGGGTACACCTGACTATTTCTATGTTTCTACACAGGATTGGGGGGGGGGCACACCTGACTGTTGCTGTATTTCTATGTGGGGTGGGGGAGCACACCTGACAGTTGTACACATTTGCCAGGACTGCACTGGCATGTCCTGTAGTCTATTTCAGTCAGTAGTCTTAGTGCTGGCTACGCCATACCAGTGTACTTCCATTCTTATCTTTTGATTGCATACACATTAGTTTCTGACTTCCTAGCCATCACAACTGACATCCCACTACCTGGCCTGGTGTAGTCTGCCTGTTTAGGCCTGGGTGGGGGTCACCCATACCCCTCATTCAGAGGCCATAGCATGGCATTTGTTTGTGTTTGTCTACACCTGTCCTGCTGGCTGTGACTGTTGTTAGGTATGCGACCCCCCTCCTGACTGTCATGTGTGAGTCCCTTATCTTGTGGGTGTCCCAGTATTGTGGGTGGTGCTGCAGAGCTGCCTATGTTGGATGCACATAGTACACTGCCTACGCATGGTTAGGCACAGGTAGTCTAATGTTTGGCATCCCTTTTACTGTAAGTGAGAGTCAGAGAGGTATTATTCCCTGAGTCCCTTCCATGTCAGTGTATGTGCTATGCATTGCCTCTTTGCCAGGGCATACTGGGCACACCTCCTTCTGCCTACTGGGGCAGGCTCAGGTTGTTCTTCCTCTGAGTCACTCTGTGCCTGTGCAGGTAATGGCATTGGTGGGTGGCTATATGGCACTGCCCCTTGCTGCTCCTGCTGCAGCTGTTTCTGCAGGATCATATTGTGTAACATGGCACATACAAGGACAATTTGAGTACATGTAGTTGGTGAGTACTGCAAGGCTCCACCAGATGTGTCCAGGCACCAGAACTGTGACTTGAGCATCCCAAACACATGCTCTATTATGATTCTTGTCTGTGCATGTGTCTCATTATGGAGTTTTTGTTCAGGTGTGTGTGTGTGTGTCTGATGGGTGTCATCAGCCAAGGCTCCAGTGCGTATCCAGCATCCCCCACTAGGTGACCTTGTGGGATGTCCCCATTGGCAAATTTCTGGTACAGCTGCATTAGATGCCAGCTGTGGGAATTGTGATAACTTCCAGGGCAGCCAGCACACACTTTTTCAGTATGATGCCCTGGGCATCTCACACAACCTGGCAGTTGATGGAGGGAAAGCCCTTGTGGTTGATGTAGACCCTACCCTGCTCACCCAGTGGGGCTTTGATGCATATGTGCGTGCAGCCTATTGCACCCACTACCTCAGGGTATTCTGATATTTGATGGAAGATACTCATACTGCTGGCCAATGCCTCACAGGTGAGGGGGAAAAATACGTGCTCACTGACGTGCTGACATAGCATCCAGAAAATAGTGGAGTACCCTGGATGCTGATGCCTGTGAAAACCCCATCATATCCCCAGTTGGCCTTTGGAAGGTACCTGTAACTAGTATTTTTAGGCTTACACATACCTTCATTTCCACTGGGATGGATTCCCCTTTGTTAGTTCTGTGTTACAGGTGTGGCCGGCACTGCTCAACAATCTGCTGTAGGAGGTCCCTGTCCACTCTATAGTGCTCCACAATCTCCAGCTCATGAAGCCCTTGGTAGATTACCCTGCGTCTGTACAATCTTCTCTGTCTCCTCACTGTGAGTTGGTTGGCAGCATTCCCATCCTCGCCACCCTCAGCCTCTTCCACAGGTTGTATGATAGCTATTGCAGCCCCTAACCTTTTGCTGTTGTGAGTGTTAAAAGTTCCCCATTTGTTTACACTGGTGTTGTAGTGTGTGGGAAAAACTGGAGGGGTAGGTGTTTGCATAGTTTATAGTGGCGTTCTGGGATGGGCTAGTCTGCTGCCCTTGTAATTGGCTGGTTCCAATACGTTTCACCTGGCAGTGAACCTAGTACCCATTGATTAACTTCCTACTACTGCTTTCTCTTCCCATTGCCCTTCTGATTCATCCCGGGGGTGCACCATGCAATTGGTGTACTGCAATGTGCACACTGCTGCTATTTCCTGGGTACTTCCTTTATCTTCCTGTAGATCCCATTGCGTGGCACGCACACCCGCTTACACTTTGTCGTATGTGCTGGGCAGGTGTAGACACACCTCCTGGCTTTGCTGTGCTAAGCTGGATGCAACCCCGAGCCACAGGGCTCCAATCCGTTGACAGTATGCCTGACACTCCCACACATGATGTCACCTACCTCCTAGTCTTGCACTCAGCTATTCATACTCATACACTGTTGGGACCTGCCTCACATGCTGGGGAAAACCGGGATTCACTACCCTTCCCCTCATTTGCATAGAACTGCCTGCTAATGCATAGTTACGTGTATCATACTGTGCCTCCCCCTTTAGCAACCACTACTCACTGGCCAGGTTGTCTTTTGCCTGTCATTCACTTGCATGGCAGAATACTGATTTTAGTTAGACTGTTTTTTTTAGGTTTATTTTCTTATTTCCCCACTGGTCCCATTTGCGTGCTGCTGCCCTATGCTTCAATGGCCGTGATCGGTGGACATATCATAAAAGTTGTATTTTCTACATTTGGCATTGTTTGCAATGCCAATGGCCTTCTGCTTGGCCATTGGCATGCTTCCTCAATGATATGCAGCCTTTATTTGGAGCTGTCATAGCTCTGTTTTGGAGTTTGCAATACTGTACTCTGTTACTAATCGAGTGCATTTCTGCATATTATGCTAGTCCTGCATGCCCTGATTCCTACTTCCTGGATGGTGGATTTACCTCATTTGCATGGTTTTCACCTGCAAATAGGGTGATTTGCATACGGGGGCTGGGGAAGTGCAGCACTAGTGCTACAGCGCTTGCGCATGTCAAACGTGCACGTACATGGATCGCTCTGCAGCCATATTGGCAAGATTTCATCTTACACTAATCATGCATGCCATACAAGCTTTTGAGAATCTGGGAGTTAGTCATCCATCTGATATTCAGTTAGGTACAGTCTTTTTTTTTCTTTTCCTAAAAATGTATGGGGCTGGTGTCTGGTGCATTATGCCAATATCAGCAGAAGAGTTGCAGATAACCCATGTGACACAGATATACCACAGTTAACTTAGACTATCTTGCCACAAACAAAGTATCTCAGTAATAATGACACACTGTATGTCAGTCACAGCTAATCCATATATTATGAAAAATTGCTGTCAAACATTGATGAGCATGAACAAATTTACAAAAAGAATCTCACAGTCTAAGCAGCTGACATTCAAAAATACATATCTATAACATGATCTCTCCAGTAAGCTTACAGACAACTAGGGAATATCTATAAAACTCTGTTGTTATTAAAATATGCTACCTATCACTTATGAATTCTGACAGAATCCATGAATTTCTAATAAAAATTAATAAAAGTGAAGGGCAATCACTGCGACATCACTGCAGCAAATATTAACAAACAGTGGGGGCGGGATATGTTTGGGGAATACAGGTAACACACAAACCTGAGGAAATAGGGAGATAGAAAAGTAGACGTGGGGTACGGGTGAAGAAGAGGGACACACAAGAGGTATGTTGGAGCAGGAAAATTTGAAATACAGTCAGAGGGGCATGGGCAAGTTTTTTTTTTTTTTTTGGTAGGAATAGACTCAATTTTTTTATTTTTTTAAGAATAAAAGGAAAGGAACAGCTATGGAAAGAAGAGGTGAAAGCCATCACAGCAGGTATACCCATATAACAAATATCGCAACACATGACTGTGAAAGACTGGAAATAAACAATAAGGACAGGTAAGTTACACAGATGGCACACAGCACAACACAGGCAATGGAAAGTTGTCAAACTGGGTGTGATGCATCCCAGCCATGTTGCAATGCAAAAATAGATATATACCTATTTTAAAATGTTGCAAACTGTGTGGCAGTCATACCTGGATATGTATGACCAATGGTAGATGTGTTATAGGGTAATGCATAATGATCACAGTACACACTGGATAAACACACAATATCCAAGTAGTCTGTGAGTAGTGCAAATATAGGCCAAACAACATCACAGATGAGCAAATGCAGATTTTGGAATGCCAGATAAGACCAGAAGAGGAAAGAACAGAAACACTGGCCATTCATGTGGAAGACAAACAACCAAGCACAATGCCAAAGAGCAGTACTGGAGCAAAGCAGCAAACCGTCTGCTTCCTATGCAAATAGGTGTCCAGATCCCAAACAGACATGTAATTGAACACATATATGCCATGTCAAAAGAAGCACACAGGTGTTGGTGTATATGTATGACTTTCAGTGGCCTAACTGGAAATTAGCAGTATCAGTACACACACACACCAATGACATGTAATAATAATATGTCACAAATCTAACAGTACTGCTATAGACAAAATTACATGTTGTACACAATTGTAACAATGTACACTGGTTAAAATGTAACACACAAGTATAGCAAGAACAAAGATGTATTGCAAGCAGTAGGCAGTCACTTGTGTGCATATGTCCTGCATCTGCATCTATATAATGGCCATAGAGTTGGTGCACATTGACCATATAACCAAGCTAATGCATAACACTGGACAAGAATTTAAACAAAGGCAGACATATCTGCAAAATATATTACATACCTACAAAGATGGAAGGGAGGAGACAACATGTGCCCCTGTCTAGAAGGACAGTGATAAAGCAGGACAACAAGGTAAGGTCACACATTGTAAATACATGTTTACACCACATAGGATGCTGCTAAAGTCAAAACAAAATACATTAAAGCAAATGTATATCACATGGGCAGTCTGCATTGCTGATGTCAACAGAAACTGCCATATATAAATCACACACACAATATTGTGCAGTCATGTAACATCAAGAGGCATAGGTAAGAAAGCTAAGAATTGGTATCACATACACATATACTGTCATGCCATTGTAAAACAGCATGTGGAATAAATACCTGTGGTTATATGTTACAAACCCTGCTCATTACTGAGCAGAAGACAGTCCTGGAACATCATTACAGGTCATGAACATTGTCAGTGATTGCTCACATTTTAAAGGTACAACAGGGTTTCACTATAGATAGAAATACGTGCAGAGAAATTAATATAAATCATGGAATATGTACACCATTTGCTGATAGGTGTGAATGTGAATAAAAAATGAATGTGGAAATGTAACATAGACCAAAGAACAGAAGTACGGTACAGTGACCAAATAAATTGTAATTACCAAAGTGTATACATGAACGTTACATCAGTTTTCTATGTATTCAGTAAAGGAGGACTGCCCATATGTTTTAAAGACATTTATATGACCCAACATGACATCAACATTGCCAACACATGCCACACAACATGACATTCACTCTAAACACATTGGCAAGAGCTTGTTCTTCTGTTGCGCATGCATTATATGACAATACAACAGTCATAACCATACCAATGTGGTAGTGTTGGAATATAGACTACATGTTGCCACTGAGTTTCTGTTGCTAAGACACATATTTACAGTGTAATTGTTGCAGCAGAAACAGCATGTTAATTGTCAAAATTCACGGACAGCTTAATGTTGAAGGAAAGTCTAATGGGTTAATATATGCCATGCACACATTGAAACATAATGTTAAATGTCACATGATATCTGCATTGTATGTTTGGACCTGTAACACATAAGCATGGCAGTAAAATAGAATGCATCCATAAATGTGTATATATACAGTCCAGTTGCTGATATTGCAAACACCATGGTGGCAGTAGTACACAAGTGGATCACACAGACAATACTTACAAAGTTGAGGAACTGTTTGACTGGCGATGAACATCACAAATATCTCCCTGAATGAGTCATGCATAGTCCATGACATGTCCTGAAAGATATTTCCCATCATGTCCCTCATCTGTGTACAAAACACATTGGTCACCATCTCACAGATCTGATAATTATCTCACTGTTGCTCCTGGCATCATCTTCTCCAGGGAGCATCAGATATGAAGGCACACACAGGTCCAGCTTCCTTGTCATCATCCTTATCTTCATTATGGTTATCATTATCAGAGGACTCCAGCGGTGGCTTGGCATGAGCTCATTGCCGACTTCTGATGGGTGATCATCCATTGACCTCATGCTCTGTTAAGATGAGTCACAGCACAGGACAGAAATTACATATTCATACCTCAGTCTGCCTGACTGCATAAAAAAAACACTGTGATTGTGATAACAGTTCTCATGAAACTTTGCACTACATTATGACAATATTCAACTGTACCACCATACGTGATGTATATCAATACTCAAAACTATAACAATGAAAACAAATGTCTATCAGGCTGTATCTTCTTATGAAAATCATAGATCACAGTAAACATAAAATGCTGTGCACATCTGCAATCTAAGTGACATTAAGTAACATGCAATCAGCATGTGATTTCTGCTTATCAGAATATGAGAATGGATGTATGTTACCATAAATTACAGGGCTCATTCAAAACACAATTCCAGATGAAATAGAACAAAAATTGTTAAGCAACGCAATTATAATTAACAGATTTTCTGCTAGTGGATGGCTCCTCATGCACATGCCTTCCCTTTGTCCCATTATCTATACTTATGGATATTTTCAATAACAGAACATGTCAGGGATGCTGTATCCATCACACAATGTTAACAACTTACACAAGGCTGTGCAGTGGCATGCATAACAGAACATACCAGTGGAATTCATTACTTGATCTGAACAGTTGTTTATCAACCAGTATTAAGCATGACAGGCATATGCAAAGCCAGCACACTTAGCATATCCTGACATTTGACATGAAGTGGGCCCTGACACTGTCTCGTGCAACAGTCACATAAGTATAATTTGGAAAAGAATACTGCAAAAATGTCAACAGAACAGTAATTCTGGGATCTGCACTGGCTAATAATAATGTATGCCTCAGTAAAGTGTCCAGCTGAGTGTCTGACAGAATATTAGTATTTCCATGTTTTTAACCCTTGCATGCATTCCCTGAACAGTTATGTTTGTTTGTGAATGTCAGATGTATTCCATGTGTCAGTCCGTGTAATGAGTCATATGAACAGCTACCAATTAACACTGGTATAATGAAGACAGAGATGACAATACCATGGAAAATATAAAAGCCTTATGATAAACACTTGAGCCAGGCAACATGGTCATTGGCTAACCCTACACAAATTTAAGGAATATAACAAGACTACACAGTAATAATGTTCAATCCTAAACACAGTGACAACCTGTGACATGCGAGACTCTGGTATATGCTGTACAAACATTCTTGTAGGTCTATAAATGTAGGTCTATAACTGTATGCATGATGAACACAGTGAATTTCTGGGTCTTTGTTTTTTTTTCTGAAAAGATTTACAGCCTGCATAAATGAAAGTATGGCTGGTGAATTCCTGCTTCTGAAGAAAGCAAATATATATATATATATATATATATATATATATATATATATATATATATATATATTTTTTTTTGGTTACCTGCTCCATTCTGTTTTAAGAAATCTGTTTGACCTAGTTTTCTTCTGTGTGAGAGATAGACAATAAAAAATTAGATAGTCTGCACATTTCACATGTATTTTCATTAGTTAAATTTTTTTCATGGTTGACACGTAAATACACAGTGAATTTCTGGGTCTTTGTCTTTTTTTTAATATTTCAAGCCTGCATAAATTAAAACACTGCTGGTGATTCACTGCTAGTCTTTCTTAGCCACCTGAGTTTTTATTTTGCCCACCTCTACTGCAAATTGAGCTTAACAAGCTCATCCCTTTCTACACTGCTGTTGATTTCTTGAATTATTTATTTGCCTTTCATTGTGCTTATATTAAAAAGTGCATTTTGCCTCTCATTGTCTGTTCTACTAATTTACTTGTTCTGAGTCATCTAACTAGCTGTTGGATAATGTGGTGTATTTTGAAACTCCAGCAAACACTGTTTTTTTTCATCAGGAGGTCAGTAGATTTTCCATCATGTGCACTAGGTGGTAGTCTGGTCTGTTTAAATTGGGGAACACTTGAGATTTCTGCATGTCTGCATGTAGTTTTATTGGCTGGAGGGCTTATTTGTAAGTTTATCTTGTTTTAGTGCTTTTATTAATTCCCTACAATTGGTTGGCTCTTGGCTCATTTGTACAAAAGAAACTACTTTTGTTGAATAATCACACAATATAAGCTGTTTAAAGTTCATTGCTATATCTGTATCTTTAAATTTGTTTGTGGCAGCATTATAAATCTTTTATGTTTGTTTGTGGTAGTATTTCACTCTGGACACTCATTTACTATATGTTTACATTAGAAGGACTAGGATTATTTATCTAGTAGCAGTAGGTGTTTACCTAGTCCAGCTAAGCTGTGAAGCACACTAAAGGGCTCTAGGTGTTTTTTTGCATTTTTCTTATCTACTGTGACTGTATTTTGGCAGTTTAAACATGTATTGTCTGCTGCTGCCCGAAGTAGTTAATTACACTGTATTATATTGTATCTGTTAGTTGTAGGTAGTTTGTATTGTCTTGTTACACTTGCCTCCAATCCAGATAGTATACATTTATAAGGTATTTTTCTGTACCATTGTGGCAGAAGTGTGCTGTTTTAACCTGCCTAAGTTGGGGATTGCTAGTGTAATGTGTGCTTTCCTGATTGGTAGTTAGCTTAAAACTTGTTTCTCTTTGCTTGTATTTATACCTCTTGTTTGTGTGGTGCTGCTGTTCAAGCAGTGGCAGTTAATAGTGGCCTATATAGATGCAAAAGCCTAGAAGCTTATTTTCCCCAAAAATGGCCATCAGTGAAACTCTTCCAAGCTTTTCTGCTATTCTAGAAGTAACTCAGTTGCACAATGAGCAGCATTTCCTGATTAATCAACCTTAGCCTACACGAAGTATAAGTCTCTCTTCTAGTTTCAGTGCTATCAGCACAGTCCTGTCAAGTTAACCCATTCCTTCCTCTACTAAAACATGCATTAAGAGCCTGCTGTCATGAATGGGCAGTTTCCCATCATCTCTCTGGCCAGCCTGACAGATGTCTCATCCTGAGGCAAGGCAGCAATTGTCTCATGTATACTGACAACCAGTTACTCCTGAAACAAACTAATATGCTATGTGAGAGATGTAGTTACATCATGAAATTGAAGACAAGACTTTCACATAAGGACAAATTGAATACCAAACAGGTTGTCAGCACACACACACACACACACACACACACACACACACACACACACACACACACACACACACACACACACACACTAAATAAGGATCCCACGTATGCAGAGGCTCTCACTAGTAATTACCAAAAGATCAGAGGTTTCCCAAACAGAAATCACTTGCATGCATAACAATGCAAATAACAATCACAACACTTAATAACACACAAACCAGTGTCTCAACAAATAAGCCCATAAGGCATAACACCACAAAACCTAATGTATTGGTTAAAGATGACTCCATTGTGAACCACACAGATTTTGAATTTGGAGTTGAAGTATTTAGCAGCCTCATCAAGTGGAAGGATTTTTAAAGCATTCCAGTCACAGGCACTTTAATTCATTTTGAAATAGTTCTTGGCTGAAGTGTTTGTTTGTCCGTGATACCCTATAAGTGTGTGTGTGTGTGGGGGGGGGGGGTTAGTAATATCATTTTTTTGCCTTATAATGTAGGTCAATGAGTGATCGCTTACATCATCAGGCAGAGTTCCAGTCATATAAGTTAGTTTATGATTATTAGTAAGAATCCAGTCTAAGGTGGTTTCTTTTTTATCTGGTTTGCTGATTCTGGTTGTAGAGGTAATTGTTTGACTAAAGCCATGAAGATTAATATGGGTAGTGGGTTTTTCAGCATTTACAGTTTTCCAGTCGGTGTTGAAGTCACCTAGTATAATAGTTTCTTGTGGATAAGTAGAGGATATCCAGCTAAGGATATCCTCGATAGTATTGGTATTGTTACCTGGAGGAAGATAGATACAGATGATATATATTCATTTGATGGGGTTGATTTGAAATTTGGAGATAAGGATTTCAGCGTTATTTTCCTGTGGTGGGTTATAAGGTAAGGAGGTGATGTGCAGTCTATCTTTATATAAGATTGCTACTCCCCCACCTTTATGTTTAATATGGTCTTGTCTTAGTATATTATATCCTAGGGGAATGATTTCATTGTCTTTGGTATGAGGTTTTAACCAAGTTTCTGTGAGGCAGAGGATGTCAAAGGAGTAAATATCTAGCAGGGCGTGAAGGTGGGCTATTTTGTTATTAATACTTTGGATATTAAGATGTCTTATAAGGAAAGAATTGGGGGGGGTTGGAGTGGTTAACAAGGGGTGTGGAATTGGGGTTGGTGGTATTGCTTAAGCTGACAGTGTGTGGGCCTGGATTAGGGTGAATATCACCATCTTTTAAGGAGGGATTTTTTAGTCTTAGAGTAGGGTTGTAGGTATGGCTTATTAGATATTTTACTTTGTTTGCTATGTGTTTGTAGTATTTAATATGTGAAAGTCTGTGGTATCTGGGTAGTAGGTAGCTTGGATTAGAAGTGATTTTTATTTGAGTATGTGTGTAGGTAAGGGTTAATGTAGCAGTTTGTTTTGGAGAGTAATTAAATTGGTAAAAGGTTGTTTTTTCATAGAGTGTGAGGATATAAGCTAAGGTGAGGAAAATATGCATGTTGTTAGAAGTGTTAGTTTGGTTGTGAGGGGTTTAGTTACCTTAGGCATACTTTAGAGTTAAACAGTACAGGTGAGTGGGGGTGGGGATGGGTTAATATAATAAGAATAGAATAGGATGGGTGAATATAATAAGGTATATAGAGTGGATAGGTTACTTAAGTGGGAAATATTCCCAATTGGTATTGGTATTGGATGGGCAAGAAATACTATAAGAAGGCTATGAGTAAGTATGTAGGTAGAGGAGGTGTGTGGCTGCATGTGTATAGTGGTAGGTGTGTGTGATTGGTGGGAGGAGAGAGTGGGAGTGGTCTAGGTAGTTTAAATCTAGGACCACTGGGTGTGGGTGGTAATTGGGGGTAGGGTAGGGGAATGGAGTGAGCCCACAGGGCGAACGGAGCGGGTAGAGCCACTGAGTGGGAGTCTGCTGAGAAGTAATCACTAATACAGAGAGACTGAGCACATCCAATGCCTTAAGTAGATAGGTAACACTATCTAAGTAAACTTTAGTTAGCCGAAAATGCAAGGAATGTTATTCTGTCTAGTGTCTAGAGGAGTAGGGCAAGGAATCATTTGAATGCAAAGCGTAGATGGGGGCTTAAAGTAAAGTGGGTCATCTTCCTATAAGTATGCCTTTCAGCCTGGGGTCTGAAAGGTAATACCTTCTTATTTATTTCCTTGGGGAGCTAGCTTGGTATGTATGCTATGGTTAGTGATTCTTGGACTACGTGTTATGCAGTGGGGCTGGGGGAGCTTTAGAAAGTCAGAAACAGTGTTCTCATGGCCTGTGTTTTGCTGCCATCTAGTGGTAAAGAGGGGAACCACAACAGTTTGCTTACTTAGTTAGGACAATAATTATAAGGGGAGGAAATGCCTCAGGTAGGTCCACGGGTGTGCTAGCCCTTACAATTAGTTTAAAAAGGCACTCACTCTTGATGAGTTCAGTACAGGCCCCTATTACACGGTAGTTAATGCCTTGACTGCGATGCTGGTGAGAGGCACTTTTAAGCAGTCCAGAATTTGGTGTTGACTCGGGAGTTCTTTCTGTTAATAGGGTACTTTAGAAAGGTAGATAGGAGATGGAGGAGACAGCCCGTGTCTTAGCACATGGCTTCCAGGCTGAAAGAGAGACAGAGAGAAAACAGTATAATGTCAGCTTGTTAAGGTTTTAGCAAGACTAAAGAAAATGTTGGAGGGGTGTAGTGCAAGTAAGGAGCTAAGCAACTATGGAAACAGTACAGTAGTAACTCAAACTAAACACTTAAGGGCTCACATTCATATTCTGTGTTCCACATTAAACCATGAAACTCCCATTAGACTACTTTTAGAGATCTAGTTTGTATGAGAACATAAAACAAGCATATGGCTCAAAACTAGAATGGAAAGCAGCATTAGCAATTAAATCACCGCAGTTTATATACAATCTAGAATGGCTTAGACTGTATATTAATTTAGTAGCTCCCTGATTAATTCCCTTAGAATGGTATAATTAAACTTGTATAACTGAGTTATTCCCTAAGAATTCCCTATGCGTGGTCTAACATTTTAAGAGGATCTAGCACATGTATTTGAAGTACAGCCATATAATAACAGTATTATTGTGTTGGCGGGAACTCGGTAGAGACCTGCAGGGTGGACAGAGTTCGTTTATATAACAACTGCTAGTTATCAGGCTATTTAGGGCTAGAAAAACAGTCAAAATACCTACAGCAGAGCTATTTTTGGCTAGTAAAGCAGTCAGTCTTAGCGGCAACTCCAATTAGACATTCGGAGTGAACTGCGTGAAATTAGGCTATTTAGGGCTAGATAAGCAGTCAAAGCTTTAGTTGAGCAATTTAAGGTTGGACAAGCAGTCAGAAATAACGACTGCTCCGTAATGAGATATGGAGATAACTGCTTGTACTTAGATTATTTATGGCTAGAACAGCAGTCAAAATGCATATAAAGTGTTATTTAGGGCTACAGAAACAGTCCAGTGTTAGCGGCAACTCCGTGTTAATATACAGAGCTGACTGCTTGCAATTAGGTTATATAGGGCTAGAGAAGCAGTAACAATGCTTGTAAAAGAGTTAATTAGGGCTATAAAAGCAGTCCAATGTGTATGGCAGTTCTGTGTAGGCATACAGACCACCCCACATACAATTAGGTTGTTTAGGGCTAGTAGAGTAGTCTATATGCTTGCGATTGAGCTAGTTAGGGCTAGATGAGCAGTCCAGTGTTAGCGGCAACTCCGTGTAGACATACGAAGCTGACACAGTTAGTTAATGTATCAGTTGCTAGCAATTTAGGTTATTTGGGGCTTGAAATGGCACTCGCATACAAAGCACAGGTATACACTTAAGCCGTACCTTACTGTTGGCATGCAAAGATGCCAGAAGCTCCGTGCTGATTTATTTAATGCCTAAATGCTGTTTCAGACTATATATCTTTTAGTATCCAAACAATTGATTATCACATATAAGATTAGCAGATCATACATCAAGGGGAGCATTGTGTTACAAATGAAAAATATAAAACATAAACAATTGTGATAGAGACACTAATTCATGCACAGTCAGTGCTAGAAACACAGTACTGTAGTCAGTGACCTTAATGCAGAGAGCAAATCACACGAGCGTGTTGGAACAGACCACAAAAACAAACGCTTAACAGAGCATAATCATACTATAGTTGTTAATCTGCTAACTGAGGTATCAAGAAAACATATTAATACTAAGCAAGAGTATACAATATAAGTACAAAACAGCTGAGTAATACAGATCTTAACTAACTTACGGACTGCACACCACGCGGAGGACCGAGGGGATGTTTTACGAAGGACTAGTTGATTTAAAAATGGCGCCTCAAGTCATTACCTGTATTTAAAGGTTTGGCTTGTTAGAAGCAAGGGGGAGGGGGTGGACAATCACAAAGGAGGCGGGGCAGGGGGTAATAAGTTCCTTTGTTTCCTCCGGGTTTCCTCCGGGTACTCCGGTTTCCTCCCACATTCTAAAGACATGCTTCTGGGGCATTTCTCCCCGGGCCTCCGCTGAAAACAGGATCTGTGGAACCTAGTCGGACTTTCCCGGTCAACAAATGTTAAATAAATAAATAAAAAAAATAAAAATAAAAATTGGTATTGTACCTTTGAAAGGTTACTAGGGTGGAGAATTCCAATTGCTGGAGAAAGGATCCACAGAGTGGGAGTCTGCTGAGAAGTAATCAATAATACAGAGAGACTGAGCACTTCCAATGCCTTAAGTAGGTAGGTAACACTATCTAAGTAAACTTTAGTGAGCTGGAAATGCAAGGAATGTTTTTCTGTTTAGTGTCTAGAGGAGTAGGGCAAGGAATCGTTTGAATGCAAAGCATAGGTGGGGGCTTAAAGTAAAGTGGGTCAGCTTCCTATAAGTATGTCTTTCAGCCTGGGGTCTGAAAGGTAATACCTTCTTATTTATTTCCTTGGGGAGCTGGCTAGGTATGTATGCTATGGTTAGTGATTCTTGGACTACGTGTTATGCAGTGGGGCTGGGGGAGCTTTTGGAAGTCAGAAACAGTGTTCTCATGGCCTGTGTTTTGCTGCCACCTACTGGTAAAGAGGGGAACCACAACAGTTTGCTTACTTAGGACAATAATTATAAGGGGAGGAAAATCCTCGGGGTAGGTCCACGGGTGTGCTAGCCCTTACAATTAGTTTAAAAAGGCACTCACTCTTGATGAGTTCAGTACAGGCCCCTATTACACGGTAGTTAATGCCTTCACTGTGCTGCTGGTGAGAGGCACTTTTAAGCAGTCCAGAATTTGGTGTTGACTCGGGAGTTCTTTCTGTTAATAGGGTACTTTAGGAAGGTAGATAAGAGATGGATGAGACAGCCCGTGTCTTAGCACAGGGCTTCCAGGTCTTGATGAGTTCAGTTCAGGCCGCTATTACATGGTAGTTAATGCCTTGACTGCGATACTGGTGAGAGGCACTTTTAAGCAGTCCAGAATTTGGTGTTGACTCAGGAGTTGTTTCTGTTAATAGAGTACTTTAGGAAGGTAGATAGGAGATGGATGAGACAGCCTGTGTCTTAGCACAGGGCTTCCAGGGGACTGCACACCATGCGGAGGACCGAGGGGATGTTCTACGAAGGACTAGTTGATTTAAAAATCTTATTTTTATCTGTTCTTCAGTTTGCATTTGAATGTCGGCATTCCACAATTTCACCGGAGTGGGTGAGGTTACTTAATTATGCATTCAAATTTTATGTTAATCAGCGTGCAGAATTTTGGCCAGTTGTACCTACTTTTCATGGGCCTTTGTCCAGATTTTTTATATTTCCAGGTTGAGAAGTATGCCACATAGGAGAGGAAGGCCACCTCTCAGCAGACCAATTCATGGCCATCAAGCATCAATGTCTGCTGCAACATGCACACAGTTCCACTTCTGGCCAAACTGATGTGAGACCAGTAGTCATGACCAGTCAAATCACAATCGTGTTCCTTCCACTGTGTATGTCCACATGATGGCATCACCTCATCAGTCTCCCCTGTGGAGTAACCTGGGCCAGTTCTTTCCATATGTGGTAGGGGCAGACAGAACCCCTGTGTGAGTGATCAGCGTGGATGCCTTAGACTGTGTTAGAGCAATACTGACAGTTGATCATCCACTCTGTGCAGTAGTGTTACTCTCATCCTGTGGCAATGATAATTGCTGTGCAGACCACTGATAATGTCATCTTTCTGTGTTTCTTATAAAGTCTGATGACACAGGAGTATGATATTTTTACTAATCATGGGTGATTACATTTATTACAATAGTTTATCCTTACTTTAGATTGTTATATATTGCTTGTGATGTTAACAACAGTTCTGCATTATGTTCTGAGTTGTTTTCCTGTTTGCATCTTTTTATAATGGACAGATAGGAATGTGTTTCATAGATGTGTGTCCATTGTTGTTTGCCATACACACATGTACCAATATGAGTCTGTATGCATACCTGTGTTAGTTGTGGCCTGTGTTTATGATCCATTTTGGGATAAATGTGTATATGTTCATACTGTTATATGTTATGATTATGTTGTTATTTCTTCTGCTCAGTTTGTACATCTAATGGGTAATATGTGCTGCTGTGGTGGGACAATACCTGAACATCAATGCTTAATGTGTGTGTACTTATGTATGTGTGGCTTGTCGATTCAAAGTTGTGTGCCAAATGTTGTCATGATGCCTGGGCCCAGACTAGTGGTCACACCCTCTGTCACCCATGCCTTTTGCCTGTCTCCTCCTGCTCCTCGTCATTTACCTGTGGGATGTCATCTTCAGACATCTGGGGTTCTTAAGATAGTTCACCACACATGCAGCTGGAAGACAGCCATGTGCTGTTGATAGTGTATTGTGTATAATGGCACATGCATTTAGCATTTGTGCTGCCTTCTCAGGTGTGTGCTGCAGTGCATCCCAAGATGTGTCCAGACATCTGAACCTAGCTTGCAGTACAGGTTTGTGGCATGTGTTCTATAGTAGCACTCCACAGCACGGTTTTTGTTGGTTCTCTGTATGGGGTCGTTAGCTACGGCTCAAGTGGATAACCACAGTCACCTGTTGTAGGAAGTAAACGACATGTTGTCATCATGGATATTGTTGGGAGGGATGTCCTTAGCTCACATCCTAGCTGTGTCCCTGTACTTACCCAGTAGTATTCCCTCAGGTATTATACCTTGCTGGAATGCAACCCAGGGACCACTTTCTCTATATATGTGGAAGCATCATGGACATTTCCAGAGTATATCACCATGATATTAGTCATGTTACCATCTGTTGTACACATGAACTGGCAGTTCAGGCATGGCCACCCCTTTCTTCTTTTGATGTATCTGTCTGCTTCTGGATGAACTGAGGTCTTGATAGGGATGTGGGTGCAATTTATTGTACCGACTACATGTGGGAAGTTTGCAAGTTTATAGAACTGGTGCATAACAGTTCTCTGCTCCATAGGGGTAGTTGGAAAGTGTATGTAACTTGCTGCACACTGCTGCCAGGAATTTTGACTGGATAAGACTGGCAGCTGTCGGTGGTACTCATGCAGCATCTTCCTTGTTTGGAATGTCCCAGATGCCAGAACATCCAGGCTAACAAACTATTGGTACAAGACAGATGAACTTCCATCACAATGTTAGCACACACGTGTGGGGCACACATGCTGCACACAGCCTACACCACCTGTCTGTCTAAGTAGTACCTGTCAATGATTTGTTGACCTTATAGTTGGCTTAGTTGCAGCCTTGCTCTCACTCTAGCTGGCTGCCTTCTAGGGTGTACATCCACATCCTTCTCCATAGCTTGCTGTAATGCAGCCTGTTACAGTTTGTTCACTGCAGGTAGCATTTTATGTTAGTATTATTATGGTTTTCATCATATTCCATAGTAATACCTTCACATCATATTCCATAGTAATACCTTCAGTTCCTTGTGTTGCAGTATGGCATAGGCTGAGGATTTCATAAACAGAATTGGCATTACAGTTTGTCACATTTATGTTGCACTGGATGTGTATGATGTGTTTTGAAATCTGATGGGCATGCACAGAATCTATAATTATCCTACACTGAATAGTTAAGTTATCAGGCTGCTAGCAGCATGTCTTCTGAAATCAAATCCGCAGCTGGTACGCTGAAGTCTTCCTTCGGCATGCTGCAGTGTCCACAAATAGCTTTTGGAATATGGCCCATGGAGTGTGTATATTGTTTTCATGTTCTTTTGTTTCTAAACTGTTTGTATCAGTTTAAAAAACAGCTGGGAGCCTACAGATAATAAGTAATGAAATTAGGGAGAGTTTTAGTTTTACCTAAGTTAACTATATCTTAATTTTCATTTTAATAATGTACTCATTGTTCAAGGTAGTAATAGCAATATATTTATATAACATCTCACTTATGACTTTATTTATTTAATTTTGCATTTGTTAACCGGGCTAGTCTAACTGGATATATGTCCATTTTCAGTAGCGGCCCGGGGAGATAAGCTCCGAGAACACAAATTTCATAATACAATGCACAAAGCAGGTACAATACAGAATTTAACAAAGAGGCAGCTCATTGTATAACTACTTAACAAATCATCACATATGTATTACGGAAAGTATCCACAGAAGATGTCAGTACAAACAGTAACATTATCTAGAAGGTAAAGGTGTCCTTGTTATTAAGGAAAATAGGACTTGTTACAGAGAAGTAGAGGGTAAGCGAACCTAGTAAGAAGAGCAAGTTAATTAGTCAGGGTTAGTACAGGGGCACAACCAGTGTGTTCTGAGGAAACGTTTCAGTTTGTTTTTATAAAGTGATATAAAGAACAGTGATGAAAGTTCACTGGGAAGAAGGTTCCAGCATTTTCAGTATTAGACAGTATTAGAAAACAGAGAGTCACCAGCCATGTTGTTGGATTTACAAATATTTACTAAAAGTTTATGTGATGAACATAAGGTTTTAAGATTATTATAGGGGATGATGAGGGTAGATAGTATTGGAGTATTGGAAGGTTGGTAAAGGATCTTGTGGGCAATGGTCAGTCGGTGGAATTTAAGGTGATTTTGTAGCTCAAGCCATCCTAGCTGCTTTAGATTATAACAATGGTGGTTTCTAAATGGGTTGCTTGTGGCAGATCTGGCAATGTTATTGTAGGAGTTTTCCATTTTGTTGAGGTAACTCTTAGATAGATTAGTATATATGGGTGAGGCATAGAGGAGTGTAAAGATTAGATGAGTGTGAGCAATAGTTATTCTAGCTGTTGGAGAAAGGAAGGGTTTGATCCTGTAGAAAGAGCCTAGTTTTCTGTTAACAGTTTTTAGTGTATTATTGATATGGGTGTCGAAGTTAAGGTTGTTGTCTATGGTGATTCCTAGTAGTTTGGTAGGTGGGTCTGGAGATATGAGAGTACCATTATTGGATATTACCATGAAATCTATTGGAGAGGACTTCCGTGTAGGAGTAAAGAGTAAGAGTTTTGTTTTTTGGGGGGTTCAAGAGGAGGCAGCACTGTGTAAACCATTGTTCTACTGTATTAATCACTTTTGGGTTAGGGACTGCAGTTCAGATGTAGATGTGGCTGAGCATATAAGTGTAGAATCGTCTGCATATTGTATACATGTAGCTTCAGGGATTACTAAGTGAAGGTCATTGATAAAAATTTAGAAAAGGAGGGGTCCTAATATGGACCCTTGATCGACACCAAGGTTAATGGGGAGGTGGGTAGAAAAATTATTATGCCATAGCACAGCCTGTTGTCTATTATCTATGCAGGATTGTAACCATTTTATAGTGAGTGCATCTTGTGACAGGGATTTGAGGATATTTATAAGTATCTGGTGAGTTACCATATCGAATGCCTTGGACAAATCAATGAAGAGTGCAGAGGAAAGCATATTATTGTTATGGTTTTTGTTAATACAGTCAGTAAAGGAAAGGAGGGCAGTGGTAGTGTTGTGAAAAGGCCTGAATCCATGTTGACACCTGGAAAGCAAGTTATTTTGGATTAGGTTGTCATGTAATTGCCTACGGATGCATTTTTCCATAATTTTTGGCAAAGGAGAAAGTAAGGCTATAGGACGGTAGTTAGAGAATTCGGTAGACTTGCCACCTTTATGAAGGGGGTAATGTGGGAGATTTTCCAGATCGTTGGGATGTGGTCTTCACTGATGGTTCCATTAATCAGAATGGAAATGGGAGCGGCTATGGATTTGGCTGCTTTTTGTAGATATTCAGCAGGTAGTTGGCCGGCTGAGGGAGAGGATGGTTTTAGTTTTTGGATAAGGGTAAGAATATAGGTTGTTGGAAGAGAAATGGAGGAGGTGGGCTAGTATTAGAGGTTGGTAGAGTTAAGCTATGAGGTGATAGCTGATTGGCGAGTGTTTGAATAGAGTCTGTGAAACAGGAATTGAAGGCATTGGCAGTTTGCTTGGGATTCTCCTGGTCTGTGTCTTGTGGGCTTGGTGTAATGGATTGACCAGGGTGTAGTAGTTGGTTAATACTTGCCCAGAATGTTTGTGGTTTATTATGGTGAGTTTTCTGGAATTGTAGGTAGACGTTTCTTTTATCAGACAGTATAGATTTTTTGGTGTCATTTCTCAGCTGTCTAAAGTTTTGCTGATCTACAGGGTTTTTAGTCATTCACCATTTAGTCCAGTATTTATTTCTAAGATGGGTTTTTTGCTTGGTTTCTTTTGAAATCCATGGGGCAGATTTAGTCCTAATTCTGATAGAATGGGTTGGTGCATGGTGGTCTAGTATGGCTAGGAATTTAGAATTAAAGTGTTTAACAGCTTCCTCAAGTGGGAGGTATTTTGCGGGAGACCAGTCACATGCCCTAAGTTCACTTTGGAAGAGATCAGGGTTAAAGTTTTTCTTGGTCCGAATTGTCCTGAATGTGGTTGGGACGAGTAAATTGATCTTATGCCTGATAATGTAGGTAAGTGAGTGGTCATTTACATCATCAGGGAGGGTCCCAACGTCATATGTCTGGGGATGATTATTTATGAGAATCCAATCTAAGGTACTTTCTTTCTTATTAGGCTTGTTTATTCTGGTAGGAGAGTTAATGGTTTGAGAAAAAACATATAGGTTAATATGGGTGGTAGGGTGGTCAGTGCTTCAGCACTTCCAATCAATATTAAAATCACCTAGGATTATAGTTTCTTGGGGGAAATTTTGAGATAGCCAGCAAAGAATATCTTCTAAGGTGGTGTTATTGCCAGGATGTAGATAGATACAGATTATATAAATGGATTTGAAAATGTTAAGTTGAAGTTTGGAAATAAGGATTTCAGCATTAGAGTCTTGAGGTGGTTTATAGTCAAAGGTAGTAACTTGCGAACAGAATTTCTGTTTCCATACATATGTACACTATTTTGGTATAGACTGAGGATCTGCTAGCTTCATTTGTTCGATTCATCTAAAATTTCAAGGTGTCTTCCCCTTACATCCAACCACTTCTGATATTGCTTGAAGGAAAGTCATACATGGTTTTTTTTTTATTATTTTTACCAGCTTTTGTTTAGGTTCTAGGAACATGATATCTCTTGAAGAAATCCATGTGAGATTGAACGTGTTGTAAATCAAGCTATGTTGCTATTTATTGATATTTCATCTGGGGATTGTAGGCTTTCTGAGGAGATTCCTCAATTTTGTACTAAAAGTGTCAGCAAGCACATATTGAATTCTGTGGTGTCAGACAAGGAGTGTGCATCCAAAAATATCTGGTAGAAAGACAAGAAAAGGCAGTTCAGCTTCTTCTCAAGAAGAGCTGCCAGTTTCAGTCTGTCAGGTACTCTCAGTCACGCCATTCAGACTCGGTCACACTGCAGACCCAGAGTGTTGAAGTATTTAATTGAAGCTCTTAATCAAGAAAGGAGACCAAGGCTGTCTGATTAGTATTAGACAGGGTTTTGCCTTCTACATTTGATACCCATAATGAGTCAGTGGTGGTAAATGAGTAAGTTACAGTCATAGCAGGGGTGGATATTCAAATTTCTAACTTGCCATTAATTGGTGGATTAACCAAAGACATTCATTCTGATCAATTTGGGTATGAAGGGAATGAAATGGATGTATGAAAGGCCCTCTTTTGTAGACTAGCTTAGCAAAGTTCAGCAATTATGCCATCCCATCCTTACTGACCTCAAGAAAACTCACATAAACAAACTACATAGCTGTTATAATAAAATAGCAAAGTTTGCTACAGATGCCAGATATAGATCTCATCACTGTCATGCCCTCAAAGAGCTCTCATGGCTAGAATTCCTCAACCTACTAATGTTTAACCAGCTCTCCATGGCCCAACAAATACTCAGCCAACCTGAAAAAACACCCTCTCTCAAAGGCCTACTTATTCACTGTTCCAATAACTGGACCCTGTGCACTAGTAACAAAAACCTAGTAAACATCACTAAAAGTAGCAATAATGCTGGCAACTCACTATAATCAAACAGTATCACCAAAATATGGAACTCGCTACCCATCAATATTAGATCCACCTCCAGCACCATCAAGTTTAAGAAACTACTAAAAGATCACCTAACATCTACCTGGTTCTGCTCATGTACTAACCCTGGATAACTTTCCCTCACTCAGATATAACCTCTAACTACACTTCTGTCCAGTCTATAACTCCTGTAACAACCTCCTCCCTTGCCTATATCCCCTTGTCTTCCTCGCAGTTATAAACTATATTCTGTCAGATAACATACTAAATGTACTGTAGAGGCTTAAAAAAATCTAAGACATGCTGAACTGTATTTGTACTTTATGTGTTAATGTTATCTCTCATGTATATATTTTTGTTGATTAATCTCCTATGTACATAAATTGCTTTACTGATCTCTCCTAGACTGTAAGAAGATACATATAAGCTGTATAGTAAGCTTTTTCTTTGTTGTACTAGACATGTATTAGTAAAAATGTACTTTGCTGTAGCTTTTCTCCTCAGGCCTCTGCTGAAAATGGACACAGTTGTCCAGTTGGACCACTCCGGTGTTAAATAAATTAAATAAAATAAATAAATAATGTCCCATATTCCTTTTTTGGTAAAGAAAAATGTCGAGGTGATTATTTTGACATTTGTGGTCAAATTGATACAGATGTTATTCAAAATAACATAGATTCTGATGGACCATTGGTCACGGATATTGCTTGTACTCTTGCAACCTTTGTATATTTTATGACTGTCATCATTGAGAAGAATCCTTTTTAAACTCTACCCTTGTTGCAATACTTTTTAGTAATGAGGTAGATGTATTACCTGAAAGGATGTCTATCCTGGCTTTGGTTTAATAAAAAGTTTAGTAAACTCAAGGCATTTAAGAAAATTGAAATAGGAGGAGCAGCACGCAGACTCATATTTGGGTTGGTAGTTGACCAACCTGGGGCATTAGTGTATCTGGAGGATGTTTTTGTCAGGAACAAAGTTTAAATCACAACTTTGGGTATTGGTGTGGAAAACATACAGCTGTAAGACATTGGTTAAGAACAGCTCCAAAGCTAAAGGAACAGTTGATATGCCTTCTAAGAACTCAGATAGTTGTGCAAGTCCAAACAACCAAAAAAATCTAAAAGCCTGCAGAACATCCCAACAGCCATTAGCATAGCTTATCACTGTTGTAAAACAACTGCTCATAGTATTAGAGAATGAGACATCTGCAGAAGACCTATGTCACCATAACTATGGACATTCAATACTACGACACCTTAAAGTGGACATAGTTAAGCTATTGACAGTGGCTCTGTCACGCAGCTTTTACTGTTAGCCATCAACTAAACATCACATGCATAACTTCTTAAAACCAGCACCCTTACATGACCATCATAAACAATATCTATCACAGCAGCCTTCACTCTGTATACAGCTATATAAGCAACGTCATTAGTAACTAAATCAAAAAGAATCTCACTAGTTAGGAAGAACAATGAAATGTTCTTTATTCTTATGCCATATGCACAGAGAAACAACCATAACCAGCCATGAAAAACATTGAGAGCCACAGAAATAACAGATGCTATCACACTACCTACAATGCCACCACAAATAATAATACTATTGTCATCTTTATTAACGGCCAATAATAAATCATGAAGTTTCTTGCCTCTCATCCTATATATCCTAGAATACAGTATTTCATGCAGAAAACCGCACAACTGAGTTGTGAAATTTTCTCGGATATTTTGCAGTTGATATTGCATAGAGAAACATAACACCAGTTTTGTAAATCACACATCTCATTTTCTCCTCAAAAAATCTATATATATATCTATTTATCTATATATATGTATGTATGTATATATATATATATATATATATATATATATATATATATGTATGCATGTAAAATAACAGAGGTATATAAACATCCTTTACCTGCAAACCAGCTTCAATTCACTAATTCAAACATTCACAGTCAAATAATTCTGTTTCTCTTCATCAGACATCACTTTATGTAATTTACAGCTATGACCATAATATCCTGAAACATGCCTTTCTTTCATGAAGGAATTGCAATCTCTAATTCTTTCAAAGAAATACGACATTCAAGCAAATTGCTCCTATCTAAAGAAAGCTTAAGGACACATAGAGCCTTTGTCGTGTCAGCATGTAATTTAAAAGCACCAGCATCATTGTTCTATGTATTTTATCCCCCCCAAAAAATAAAGCAGAAGATAAGACACAATCACCCATATCCATTTGGATGGCATAATCCAAAAGTAAATCTGAAGAGCTAAGAATGTCCCTACATTTGTCCTCTTAGCCAAAGCTCTTTTTTCGCAATTTTACACATTTATCATAGTAAAAAAAAAACTTTCAAGCTGTCAGACAAAGAAAATGCCTGCCTTTCATATTACTAGGTGCTTGAACCATAACTAAGTGAACGACCTAACCAAGAATAATGACATCTAGAATGAAAGACCAGCTAGAAATGGCAGTGAACATCTAACATCTGGATATTAGAATTATTTAGTGGCACTCCATACCTGTAACAATCATCCCAAGATATTTTTAAACTGAATTCTGTTTAGTTGTTTGATAGAATGAACATTTAGTTAACATATATGTTGAGTGAGATCCCTACCCCAGTGTAACAACAGTAACCTATGAAACTCAGTTCTAATTCTATTGACATAAAAAGGCAGAAGAGAAAAATGATGCTTTACCTTTTTATTATCTTTCCACCTCTGTTTTAGAATATTAACCACTGTCTGCGATGGAACACTTACCCCTTCCTATTTCCTTAAATACCCCAATCCCCTTCGCTATCCCCGCCCATTAAGTAGTCCTGGTGTACTGCCGGGGGGGCATACTTATTAAAAAGATAATAATTGATGGCTATTTACACTACTGAGTCATTTTCAGCACCATGTTTACTGTGGGGGATAAAGGTCCAACATCGGTCACTAAACAGCATTAGCATGTAAATGACCTTCCCCTCCTTGTAATCTAACAATAGCTGTGTCTAAATCACTTTTGATATCTGAAAAAAACAGGAAAAATGTGTTACCAATCTACAAACTGATAGTCTCCTTCATTTAATGTGATAGCAGGTGAAGAAGGACGCGTAGCTGTTTGAGAAATACCAGGTTCATCAGCATTAGTGTATGATATTAGCACACCTAAGACAGTCAAAAAATAAACAAGTTTCTTCACTGCTGTATACAGTAATTCTATACCATTCTTTTTACGCAAGTAGCAATTAAATGTTCAGTAATGTTACAAAAAATAAAAATGAAAGAAAGATAAATACATAAATGCATACATACATAACAGGGAGTTCAAATATTTAACAGTGCCCTTTTTTCCATGTAAAACAACATAATCACTTGTAAACTAAGCAATTTGTTTTATATTGTCTTTCACTTGAGAGAAAAAGAAAGTCTTTCTAAGGATAAAGTAGAATCCATTTCTCAACATCATACATACATTTTCTCTGTAAAGGAACACTTTTGAAGGTAATGTCACACAATGTTTCTGCTCCAGCATGCATCAAAGAACATCTATCAGTAGCTTGCAAGCCCAAAGACAAGTAGGAAAGTTGGCACTTTTCTTCTGACAAAACTCATATTTCATCTATAGTAGAACAGTACAGTGCCAACTTTCTTATTCTTTAACAACATGCTTTTCATAGCTGCCAAAATAGTGGCAAATGAATGCTGTCAAAATGGCATTCTTTTTATAGCAAACCATCAACAGAACCTCAGGAGATGAACCTAGTTATACAGCAGGCAAATCAGCCTCACAAGCAACAATACCCTTCAAATTCTTAGTTCCTAGGGTAGAGAAATCACGATGCTCAACTACACGAGAGCAATCTTGAGTGGATTTCTCCTACAGTTCATCTTCATCCACAAGTGTCCTAGGATTATTGGGATTACATGGCAACTAAGTCATGAGTCCATTACTCACCTTTAGGCACTGCTTCCCTTTTCAAGGAGGGTCAGTTCAGACATACCATGGCTGCATTTATGAATACCTATCCAGTTTAAAGGCGGATAGTATGAAGCACTGCTTCACTTGGAAAAGAAGATTGTTCCAGGAAGGGGTAGATGTTGCATGATAACAATATCTCTTCCCCTTGTCTTATTTATTTGCTTAAGTAGATTTTGAATTCTTGCCCTAGTTTTAGTAGACCTGTTTGATTTTTGGAGGTATAAGTGTTTTTGGACTAGTGGACCCCTTATAGCCTTATATGCAAGGCACAAATCACTTCTAAGGAGAAAAGAGAGATAAAGTCTCTAACTTGTCTTGGTAGCTTAGGTCATTTAAGCCCATAATCTTTTTAGGTAATAATCTCCAGGGTCTTTCCAGTTGCTTGATGTGCTTAATAAAGTAAACTCATAAGGGCTTGTTGTACTCAGTGAAGGAAGGACATGATCTTCTGATCTTGAGGAGATACCTTTTGTTATGAGCTGTGGCAGGTAAAATAATTTCCTAGGCACTATTGCAATGTGATGCTCAAATATGAGAGAGCTATGCAGCCAAGTACCTAAATCACTAACTACCTTTTCATTTTGAAGTGGTATGCTATTGTTACTATGAGCTGGATGGAGACAGGAATTGCTTACTGCATGCTACAATGTTAAACTTTTCAGCTTTGAGTTTGAGCCTATTTTTGTACACCAGCTATCGACAAGTGTAACCTCTTGTTAGAGTGCAATGCTTCCAAGCTTATAATCATCTGAGAATTTTGTTAAAAAAATATCCTTATTTGATATATTGATATCTGAGACACAGATAATGACTAGCAGATGACACAGCATGGATCCCAGAGGAAGTGCACTTCTCACCTCATTGCAGTCATAGAATGTGCCTATCAACCAAACCACGTGTGTCATTTTGGACCTGTTTCAGTGTTTCATTTGAATTAGTATATTTTCATGCAGTATGGTATGGTATGAAATGCTTTGGCAAGGTCAATGCAAACTATGTGAATAATTTGTCTGCAATGTACAGCTTGAGAAGCCCTTTCAATGTAAGCTTTGTGGAATGTCTGATACTATAATGCAATAATATTATAGATTCATCAGACAAGATCTACCCTTGAGAATGACAAACTGCTGAAAGCCATGGCTTATAAGATTTTTGATATCATAGTTAATTATGTCAATTATGATACAGTCCATTGCTGTGCATATAGGACTCGTTAGACTGAAACTTAAATGGAGGCTGACATTGAACAGTTTTGTTAGGGGGTTGGGTAAATCATGCTGTTTAAAATGCATCCAGGGATATTGTCAGGATGCATCAAAGAAGCATTTATAGTTTTTGGTGCTTTTAGAAAATGGTCTTATGGAACAGACAGGTGAGAGAGTGATAAAGTTTGAGTTGAATTTATCTGCCAGTAGGTTTGCTATATCTACAGCCACAGTTTGGGTAACACCATTCATAATCAGTTCAGCACATTGCTGTACTGTGCTTCTGAGATTACAAAAATACCTAAAACAGGCTTTGTGATGGCTTTTGGCTTGGGTAGTTATTTTAGCCTCAAACTTAGCTTTGTGAATTTTAATAATTCCGAGTTGTTTATTTATTATATTAGCATGACCTCTATTATTCTAGAAATTACTCTTCTTACTTTTGGTCAGAACTCTATTTTATTGTCAAGATTGTTGATATTATGGCTTCTTTTACAAATGTTACATTTGCGGATTCACTTTATAACCTCAAAATTCTGAAATCTCGAATTTCAGAATCTCGAGCCAATAAAGTGAAAAATCCAAATACCTGAAACCACAAAACCACAAAAGCCTAAATCCCGAAACCACAAAACCGCAAAATTCAAACTCCCAACACTTTCAAGCACCAATACAACACACACTCACACAACTAAACAAGCGCACACACCTACCCTTATTATATGCAGGGGGGCAAACCCCCCTGCACCCCCCACATCCCCCTACTTAAATATTCTAACTCCAAGGTCGCACTGCATACACACACACACAAAACACCACCATATAAACTGCATTCCTCTCGCACACACACATCACAGTAACAACACACACTAACTCACACTGCAGCCCCTACCCAACACCCTTAAACATAAACACTTACCTGAATCCGAGAACACAGTGCAACATCAGAACCGCTAATTCAAAATCTCCCGCATTCGAGATTTTGAATTTTGTGCTTCTGGGGTTGTGATCTTCTGAGCCTTCCACTTTATGAGCTCGAGATTCTGAAATTCAAGATTTCAATATTTTGAACTTATAAAGTGTTCCCGCATTTGCACATTTATCAAGACCAAATGTCATTCTTATATCATCTTTGAACATTTTAACCATTTGTAATTGAGCTTTCATGCTCATAGCTGATGAACTGTTTAACTTTAAATCATCAATATAAAACAAATGAGATGTCTTTAAATGTGGTTGGTTTCTAGAAGTTAAACTATAACCATTGCCTAATTTGTTTAGTAAACAGCTTAATACTTAAAGGCAAGACAAAACAGCAGTGGTGACAAAGAATCACTCTGATGTAACCCCCTTTGAATTCCTCTTCCTGGGATAATAATTTGCAATTTGTCATAGCTTAGCTGCAAAGTAGGTTGCCATTGTTCCACAGTCACTGTAAAGTAACTGATCAATGTAGGATATTTCTTTCACATCGGTATGCATGCATGAATATTGGATGCTGTTAAATGCTTTTTTTTTTTTTTTTTTTGCAATCTGTTCATGCCATACTTAGTTTCTTCTCATTTTACATCTCTGTCATGGTTTTAACATCAGATGATCCTTTCTCCAATATGACGTTCTTTTATTACATTTTTTTTACTGTCATAGATGAATGTTTTTCTAGATGGCTATAAACTCTGCCTGCATCAATTCCAGTATATAATTTATAATTTGTATTTTGTCAGAAGGCAAGTTCTTATGATGGCTTGCTGGTTCACTCTTAAGGAGTATCATTTTTCCAGTTGTTGTCCATGTTGACATTTGTTTAGGAAGTACATATAAGTAATTCTTTCTGAGGCCTAAATATTTGTGTAAAGATGTTAGCACCTTTAGCCAGACATTGGGTACTGCACCTGAACCCAGGATTTTCCATATAGGAGCTTTTGTTTATTTTTTCTCAATTTCTCTGCTGTTTCTTCTTTCCGATTCATATCATTTAAATTAGAGATTTTTACTATTTCTTTTACTTTTTTTTCAATTCTTCTGTCCATTTAGGAGCTTTGTTATGTTCAACAGGGTCTTCATAAATACATTTCCACAATGTACCTATTTATTCTTTGTTGGGGTTGTTTCTATTCTATTTGCTTTTTTGCCCATATGTATTGCTTAGTTTGCACTTTTCATTTATAATTACGTGCATTTATTCTTCACTTTTCTACTTGTGCTTTTTTTTAATTTGTTATTGGAAATCAGATAAATATTGGTCTGTTTTGGTAGTGTGTGTTACTTTTATGTCATCTTTTTTCTATGGATATCTTGATGGTCTCTTTCCTTTTCTGTATTATTCTAAAGCAATCCTTATTGTCTAAGTTGTGTTATAGTTTTTTCTCATATGGATGTCTTGATGGTCTCTTTCCTTTTCTGTATTATTCTAAAATGATACTTATTGTCTTAGTTGTGTTAGTTTTTTTCTCTGTTCGCTGCTTCCATTGTGACATTCTATTTGTTCCCCTCCTTTTCTTTGTTACACAATGTTTTAGTGGTAACATTTTATGCTTTATTAGTTTAGCTACACAGTAATATAACCTATTTATTTCTGTTATATCATATGAATTTCTCTAAATAGTCTAGATTAATGTATTCATCCATTTTTATCAATCTTCTAACATGGTGGGTCTTATTCACTTGCTGTTTATTTATCTTAATATGGATATCTCAATTAAATCATGCAGTTCTTCCCTTAAAACATTTTCCTGTTAGCATATTCTTTGTTCTCTGTATCCAGATAGTCCTCTACAAAAAAGTTCCAGAACATCATTCTGTGACATATCCTTTTCAGATGCATCCTTCTTCATCTGATACCCCTCTATATTTGGACCCACTAGCCCATCATACCTCAACATTGCCTGCATCAGAGTTTACACTGTTGCCTGTTGCTTCCCTTACTGTGCAGCATCAATTGGACTTTCAGAAAGTCTTCAACAGGATGCTCCAAAACAACACCCTGTGGTAAATCCTCTTCAAATGCATCTTGCTCTTCATGGTAATCCTCTATTGTGTCCCATTGGTCCATCACTTTGTTACACTGCCTGCACTGGAATTTCCATAGTAAACCCTTCACTTTGCAGATGTTCTCTCACTTCAGTTTTTATTTGATTACTTTTACCTTGCTAAGCTTCCTTTTTTTGCATTCCCCTTTGTGAGGTTAGTTTTTTTTTTTTGGGGGGGGGGGAGGCAGTGGATTTGGCATATCCAGGTCTTGTCATCTGCATTTATCTTCAGAACTGTTTTTTATGTATGAGTTCAACCTTTTTCCTTGCATAAATATTGAACCATATCACATCTCTTTTTCATTTGTGTGCCCATGTTTCTTTTTTTATACCTTCAGAAACATCTGTTTTTTTGTTCTTTATCTTTACCCACATACTCTGACACTTCTTTTTCTTGTTGGTCCAATGTTTCTTTATCTAAATAATGTTTTTTTCCATGATCTGTTGCATTAAGGAACTTGTTGTCTTTATATGCTGTTTTTATCAGCATTTCTTTTGCAAGTATTTTTATTTTCTCCAGTTTACAAAACCTTTCTCTGAAATTCTTGGTATCTTACATAATAGTAACAACAAATTTCTTCCTTACCCACAGCAGACCCCTTTATCATATCCATGCCACTTGTTTGGCCAGCCATTTTTTGTGTTTTTTGTAGACTAATTCCTTCTACCATGTGGAGGGTTCATCCCCATATTGACCATGGCTATACCAGTGGCAGGAATGTTTCCAAGTCCTGAGGATTCTACATTGCTTTTTCCCCAGCCATGGCATCAATGTGTACACCATGACTGGGCACTTTTTGATCCTGTGACATGTATACCCAGTCTTTTTTTCATTTTTTTGATCTACATTTCTCCATGATATATAAAATACAGTCTATACATCAGTGTCATCTTGGTGAGATTACACTAATATAGCAGTGTTTTCTTTGTGAGATGCTATACAAACAGGGTCCATAGCATGAAGGAGCTCTGTAAGACTTGAGGATGAGTTTAATTCCAGCAATACTTGCTGATTTCATCTCTCCATTTGGACTCCAATTCATTTCTTCACCTAAAGGAAAAGATAGATGATGTAAAAGTCTGAATTTTCATGGCCTTTTCTTAGTTACCACACCTAAGGGTGAAATCTTGGAAAACAAAAAATGGTGGCATATCAAAAGGCACTAGCACCATCCCTGTCTTAACCTCTTTAATCAAAAGAACCTATGCTATCCCCTTTTTGGTCTGGAATGATCAACATACATTTTTTCCTAAAAATGAATCTACCATAAGTGAAAAACATCCATATATCACAGTTTCTTTGATATACAGCTTTTCAGGTATCATAGGAAGAATTGCCCAACTAAACTGAGGAGGTAACTTCTCAACAACTATGAAAAATCCCACAGGAAGTCCAGATGCTTTCCCTCTCCAGAACTTCTTTCCTTGCTTTTTGCATATCTAAAGTGCATTCCTCAAGTTAAGTTTCTGCTAGGTCCCTGAGGGATTGACCCAAGTTTTAAGCTGTTTTGTTAAAATAAGTGTGTTATGAAATATTACACTACAGTGCAAAGAGCTATGCACAAAATTAAAAGGTGTCACTTTCACATCACTTTGTTAAAGACCCAACATTTCCTCATCCCCTTTTCCACCTTATCTGTCTCTGTTGGTTGCCATTTGTGAGTATATCAGGAAACAGAGTGTCAGACAATCTGGGCTCCCATTTTGAGATGGTATCCAGTGCTTTAAGCGTTTATAAGTTAGCCATGTGAGAGTCATAATAAATCTACTTTCACTTTCAATGTCTCTCAAATGGTAAGGACATAACTGACAAATGCCAGAGTGAAGGGGAGGTTGCCAAGATGTTAGTGGACACTATCTGCATGCTGCAAGTGCTGATCATATGCTACACTTGTAATTGCAGTTAGAAATGTGTGTTACTAATTATAGCTAGATACTTGTTGCAGCTGCATCCTGCTACAGTCACAGAAGACCTTTTGTGGTCCTCAAGTTTGGGTTATGGGAGACACCAAACTGGGTATCTACCCTGAGACCTATATGACCTAGCTATGACTCTGGCAAAGGCAAAATTTATAGAGGGTCTTTCTCAATTATTCATGGCATTTAACAGATGAAGCATATGACACAACTGTCCTGTGCAAAACAGCTAGCTTTCACTTGCTCAGTGCCATGATAGCAGCCATAAAGTCCTTTGCTTCAGGAAGATCAGCCTATATAACTCTGTGAACATCATCTTTATCTATATGGTCAAGCAAGTCAATGAATTCCCTTTCCAGACATTGTCCTTAATTGCTTGTGTGAAAGAGCCACAGTATACTCCACCAGCACATTACACCCACTGGCTGAAGGGTATGTTCCCAGTGCTGTCCCTGGTGTCAGCCTATTGTATGGGATCTTCAAATACCCAGTGAACAGAAAAAACTGTAGTAAAGTGATAGCATTGATAATATAAGATTATGTGTAGTCATTTCTGGCAACTTATATTTTATGAAGTTCTTAGGTATGATGAGCCCATTTCCTTGCTTTTGTGCTTCAGAAGTGTAGTGAAAATCACGGATTCATTTTTTAAAGAAGTCACTGGGGATGCTTTGGATTGTGTTTTTTTGTAAAGCAAGAATGTTTAAAACAAGTCATTTTTAAGTTAGAATTCAAAAAGAGAAAGTTGAAATAGATTTTATCTGTCAATACCAATTTAATAGTATTAATAGACACGTTGAAACTGGCAAATATCTGATTACAGCTGAGACCGCCTCCAGGCATTTCTGCAGTTATCTCCTACTGCACCTCTAGGCGTCATATATTACTTGTTCATATTTGCATTAATAATTCCTAAATCATGCAACATACAATCTATCACAATATTTTATCTTGAAGCATTCATGATGCCAAACACAATTATATTGATGTTTGACTGTCAGTGAGTATTTGCTAGAACTGTAAGGTGATAACTTCATTTTCTAAAGACTCAAGCCACACCCACTGGGAGTTAAAGGTACACACTCAAAAGAGATGTACTGGAGGGAATGAGATATATATTTCTATATTGTGCTCTGTACATAACCCCTAAATTTGTAATCCTAGATAAGAAATGGTAGTTGACAGAAACGTTGAGAGTTGTCATGACAGCATGTAGAATTTAGAGCAAGAGCTTTAGTTTTTTTAGCTTAATTTATTATTAGAAGCTGAACAGTAATTTTCCATTGGTTCACTCAAACGTGGAAGGGAAACATTGAGGATATGTAAGTAATTTCATATGTCATCACTTTAGCAAGTAAATTTAATGTTCACCATAACTGACACCCCTTATTACTGGATTGCATGTGATCTACAAGAAAAAAGGTTCGAACAATATAAACAAATATGGTGAAGGGAATAGCCCAGGTGGTTACCAGTGGAAATCTTAATGGGAGGAGCAGCATAACCACTTACAGAAAGGGGATTTGAGGCTGAATCAGAGAATGTACTGAGAAAATTGCAGAATGTTATTGGCAAATTGAGATTTGCTACAATTTGGATGACAACTCAATAAAATACACTACTAACATCAACAAAGAACACACTGAATTGAGGAACTGTTGAATAAGAAAGAAATCCATACATATTTTGTCTACCTTTCATAAAGCCAGACTATAAATAAGAAATTATCCTAGTCATTATAAACATTAGTTAGTTGGCCATAACCATTGTCAACATTTTCAACTCTATATAAATCAGTAAAATATGATATTTTTTAAAGGAAATTGTCAGTTTTTCTGTTTATGGTAAAAAACTGTTTTCATCTGATTAAGATATATATATAATTCAACCCATGGGCATATATATAAATTATGTTCAGGAGAACTGTAGCCAAGATAAGCTAATCCCTTTTCATAAAAAGTCTAAACCAAAGGGTAAAAATGTCACATACACAAACGACTCAGTAAGAAAAAAAAAAGAAAACAAGAATGACCCAAGTAAACTAGAGTCGCAGCTTTCAAATGGGTACCCATGGGATAAATGCAAATGACCCTTAGTGACATACCAGTGTTTTATCTACATGGCTTATGGACACCTGTTACTTTTCACTTTTTAAGATCTGACTGGCATATTTAGATAAATATAGCCAAATCCCCACTAAAAAGTGCAATTATAACCATTAGGACCCATGGTTTTGTTTAATTTAAATACCATGATGGTATATTTTACTTTTGTAAGGCAAAAGCTGTAGCTATGCTGTCTATGCTGTGTGAATACATTTTGAAATATATTGGCTTATGTTTTTGTCATTTAGATCAGCAGTAGTTAATTGGTTTTGGGAAGTATAAATTTCATTGTAGGTCGTATAGAAAATGTTCAGGATATTATTAATATCCATCTTTGTTTTATTATCTTCTTGAAAAGTCTGGACCTTATTCTTGAGATGTTGGAGTTTAAGAACTTTGTATTCAAACAGTGTGACCCTCTTCGGAATACCCCATGTTTATCATGCACTTAGCATGCACCATGTTGCATGACTGTTTAGCTGTATTGTCTTCATCTTAGCTTGCAGTTGTTTTAAGGTATTAGAGTTTTATATCTATCTATATATATATATCTATCTATATATATATATATACATATATATATATATATATATATATATATATATATATATAATATGTATATATATATACATACACACACACACACACACACACACACACACACACACACACACACACACACACACACACACACACACACACTCACCAGACTGGCTTAGTAATTTTTTATTATATTGTTACAAATCTTTAAATTGATTAGACCATGATTTAATGCTGTCCTTTTCATTCTTCCTCAACATATGAGTTACGGATCTGACCTCGGATCAAGCTCAGCTGCATATCACAGACTTACAGATCCAACTCTTGAGGTCCTCCCTCTACCCATAATACTCCAATTGAGCTCCAATAGCACATATCTCATTTTTTGCCATCTGACACAGACATGGATCCTCCCTCTGGAGCTTGTTTGCAATTAATACAAAGCTTTTTGTGAGTAGCTATTTAGAACAATTGTAGTTATCCTGCTATCCTCCCTCTCCTGTTGTTGAGTTTCTTGAGTTTTTTGGGTGTTTCTGTACATTTAGTCTTGCTATCATTCTTTTCCTTCTTTTGGTAGTCTCCTTGTATACCATTGTTGGTACCAGTCTTTGCTTTTTGTTCCTTTTTCTCCAATCCTTTATAAGGTAGTCTTCCTACCATTGCTGGTAGTTTACTAACCTATTAAGAAAAAAGTTGTTGTCTCTTTCTTCTTATCCTGCTAGTTATAGCCAAGAAACCAAACAGCTTTAACAAATGCACTTCCTCTGGGCACTAAATTACAAATTTTAATGTCCACAGGGAGTGCATTTATTGCCTAGGAGAGGCACACCTGAATACTGATTGCACTATTTGTTCCAAATTTAACTGCAGATAAATTTCATATAAAAGACATAAATCAGTTATTTGGGGACTGCTGCACTCATCTTCTTTGTCAGGGGCTCAACCACACAGTAAACATCCTAAAACATCTTCAGAGTCTTGAAAGAGAACCCCTACCCAGTTTCCAAAGATCTTGACTTCCACCCTGGCTTTGTTGGAGGATCATCAGAAGATCCACGGAACTTCAGATCTTACTCCAACAGGTCCTAAAAGAAAACCATTAGATCTTAAATCCTCAGATCAAACTGTCATACTGGTAAAATCTCCCAAGCAGCACTCATATCCAAAGACCTCAGATCTGACCATCAAAGTCTCTCCAAATCCACTCGCCAGGGTTCACATTTGATCCAGTATCTCCTCAAGTACAGTCACCATTTCTACAAATGTCACTGAGGAGAGAATCAAGACTACAGTCCACAAACTCATTCATTAGATTCTGTAGTAGACTTTCCAGAACCAATGTGAATAGGATGATGAGGAAATTACTCAGAGCTCAGATTCAAATGGGGGTTATTGATGTTCCATCTCCTATTGGATCCATGAGCCTTCCCTCCACTTTCCATGTAGTGATTTCTCCTTCCTCAATGTCTCCCATGAATTTGGAGCACTTGGACATGAGAGTCAAGAGAGTGTCAGTGTCAGATCAGAAGATGGCTAGGTCTTTGGCTCTAACAGCTTCCCCTGACTGGTTCCCATACTATTCCCTTGGATTAGGATGACTCTTGCATTCAAAGCACTGGCACCAGATCCAAGGGACTAGGGTCTACTCTGATGTTGTTGGAGCTGTCCTTGCCCTTAAGAGCTTTGACACTAGATAACTCAGGTCAGACTCTCTCCTCAAGCCATTGATCTTGGCAGGGTTAAGGCTTGGCTGCTTCAGAGGTTTTGGCCCCAGTGCAGCCTGCCATGGCTTCTATCAGTCTATTTGCATTTGAGGTGGTGGGAAGGCCTTTTTCTCATCTGGCAGATGCAATCTCTCTCTCTCTCTCTCTTTCTCTCTCTCTCTCCTTTGGATCTTCTTCCAACAGTTCAGAGCTCTAAACCCATCAGACCTACTCCATAGGGCCATCTGGTACCATCTGGTATCCAGACAGTTTCCTTAAATGAACTTCCCCTTTCTTTGGATACTTCCTTAGAGATTCCCACTGAGGATGCTGCCTGAAAGAGAACATGCAAAAGGAAGCACATAGATTTCCCTATTGCATGTCTCAAAGAGGATACTGATTTTGAGGAAGTATAAGGGTCCCCCAGGTCTTCACTAGATGACATCTCATTTGGATACGCCCTAGAGTTTCTAAAGTGAAAGGGTAGATGATCTTAATATACTCCATCCCCAGAGGGGTCAGATTTTCTGAAAGCTTTTGGTTCTGGCCCACCTACATCTTAGGTGACTTCTCTAACTGATGAACTTATTGGCCTAGTCTCTCACCAGCATGGAAGTAACAGGACTCTGTCTAACCTATTCCCCAATGCCCAGATAGCATTTTGGTACCACCAGATAGATCCTATTGGAACAAAGGAATCCCTGTTGATGCTATGGATTTGGTAACATGCAGAATAAAGGAGCTAGTCAAGAAGTGCTCCTCTATCCATCACCCTAATAGATAGTCTATGGGGTTGGACAGATTTGGGAAGCACATGTTTGCTTCAGTGACCTTTGCCTTAATGTCCCTAAATTACTTATTGCACTTTATGAGACTGCAGAGGGATTTGAACAAGGAGCTCTCCAAATCCCTCTTAGAGTCCATGTCTGTGGAGGACTATAACTGGTCATCTTCACAACTGGCCACTCTATTATCCATTTCCAATGTGTTCATTAGGTTACTATCCCATAATGCAGAGGGTACCTCATGAGCTGCCCATTCAGGCATTACCATTAGTAGACATGGCCTGGATGCAACTATGCAATTTTATGGAGCATTTAAGTCTTCTTTTATCAATGATCCTTTTGATGGAATATTGTTGTTTGGCCCTTTTGTTTAAGAAGCACTTTCCCACAGTGAACAGGAAGGAAAGACTCTGTCTGCTGTAGGCATTTGATTTTCTACCCCTCACTGAGCCCTTTCCCAAAATCAAAGAGGAGGCAAGAAAATGTGGTTCCATAAATACCAGGGATCTTTCTTGTATACGTGCTTAACTGCAACCTAACTGCATTTGCTTATTGCTGATAATGATGTTTAATATGTACCTTGTAATTATGCCAAGTGAAAGCCTTGCTATTCTAATCCCAGAAACATCTATGTAATGTCAATATCTCTACCTTTGTTGTTCTTTATTTTTATCAATTTATTATTTTCCTAGTAATTCAACCAATTGTGAAATATGTTACCTTTGTTGTGCATACTCTTGAAATTTTACAGATTTTATATGAATACATCCCTATGTTCATGTTATTGTGAATCTTTTCTCCCTAGGCCTCCACTGAAAATGGGTTAATAACAGCCCAGTGGACTACCTCGGTAAAGAAATGCAAAATTAAAAAAAAATAAATAAATAAAATAAATGCAGGGACAACTCGTACAGGGGTGGGGGGGGGGGCAAACAAATAAAAGATGCCATTCTTGAGGCAGAGGAGCCCCACAAAATCAGGGTTTCTGATATTCCTTTCCATATAGATCCTTTCAGTGCTCCTGAAGGATTGCCTGACTGCTTGCCTCTACAGGCAGTTGGGGGGGGGGGGTGCTTGCCCTTGCACCTAGATGCCTGGGCTTCTATAAAAAAAGGTTTTTGGGTGCTAAAACAATATCCAGATATTATTTTATATCACTTTTCTAGATTCCCCCAAACAAAATAAGAAAGTTTCTCAACGTCCCACCCAGTCAGAGAGAAGCTGCTGCTCACGAGATTAAAAAGCTGCTGGACAAAAGAGTCATTCAGTAGGTTCCACCAGACCAAAAAGAGGATTCAGAACTTACTCAAGGTATTTTTTAGTGTCAAAGAAGAGAGGGGATCCGAGACCAATTTTGGACATAAGCAATCTGAACCAATTTATGAAAAAAAAGTTCCAAATGGCTACGGTTCAGTCCATTCTGCCCTTTTTGCATGAGAATGATTGGATGACCTCAATTGATCTTCAGGATGTGTACTATCGCATCAAGATGAACAGACAATCCTGAAGATATCTGTGCTTTTGGTTGGGAGCCAGTCAGTTCAGAGCTCTGCCCTTTGGTATCACCACATTCCCCAGGTGTTTACCAGGCATATGGCAGTGGTAGCAGCTCACCTGAGACTGCTGAGATTCTGATTGTTTCCTTATTTAGATGAACGGCTCCTCACCACCCAACCAGGCATCTCTTAGAGCAGTCCAGAGACTATTTTCTCCAACTTTGTCAAAGACTAGGCATTTTAGTCAACATCTCCAAACCAAGACTACAACCAGTACACAGCATAGAGTTTATTGGTGCCCATTTGAGCACAGTAAGTCAGATTGCCATTGCATATTTTATCAGCTTTACCCTATGGGGAATTTTTAAGGTTACAAAGGTTATGTAATATAGATAAAGATTTTAGAAATGATTTAGATGTAACTATGGATATCTTTGCTAAAAGAGGGTATGGTATTAATTCTTTAGTAAACTGGGCAGGTAAATTTGGTATGGATGAGGTAGCAAATGAGAGAAATGTGTGCTCACAAAGCACCTGCTTAAGAACTAGACAAGATTTAAGAAAGCAGGTTTACTTTACTATATATACTTTATTTAGTTCACAACTGGTAGACTTAGTTATATTTTGCTGGAGTTATTTAATGAATTTAAAGGATTTTGCAAATGTGTTAACCAAAACTCCAGGTATTCCATACAGGAGATGGAGAAATATAAAGGATATGCTGGTACATGGACAACATATACCCCTCTAGATAGATTACCTGGGACTGTGGGGCAGACAGGTGCTATACCCTGTCCTTGTGGCAGCTGGTCTTGAAAATTTGTGGTGGAAGATTTTAGTAAAATAAATGATAAAAGGTTTATAGCACAAAGCAGGTATGGATTTGGCAGTCAGGGAATAATATTTGCTTTGAAGTGCCCCTGTAATAAATTTTATATCGGAGAGAGCAAAAGGACATTTAAAACTAGACTTTTAGAACATGTGAGAGATATAAAGAAGGGTAGGGGATAGTCCTGTTGCTGCACATTTTAAAACCATTCATAGTAGTGAAGTTGGAGGGTTACAAAGTACTGTGTTGGAAAAAATTTATATTGGTTATATTAATGTTATGTTATATAAAAATTTATATTTATGTATTACAATTTGGCACCTTAATCCCTAATGGACTCAATACTGAATGTAATTGGAGGTTTTAATTTAATTTAATTTGATAGAGTGAGTAATTACTTGTTTAATTGAACAATTAGTATGTGCAAGAGTATTTATGGTGCAATTTTTATGCATTGCTTTACTCCTTGAAGGCTGTTGAGATGAAGTGCTAGATTGTATGGAATAAAATTATCATCGGATATCTGGCTTGGTGGGATTTTTTGCACAAGTACTATTGTGATTTTTTTTTTTGTGTTGTGCTTGCAGATTGCCGGTCTTCCCACATATCATGTGGATACAATCAAGTTCCAGGTATAGAAAATTCTTGTTTATCCTGTTCCAGAGTTGTTCTGCAAGTTCTAGGTTTGATGGCAGTGGCTATAACCTTAATTCTTATGGCACATTACCATATACATGTTCTCCAATGGACTCTATCTGTTCAGTAGTCTATTCTGCAACATCCTCTATCCTTTCCAGTCAAATTTACACGAATATGCAAAAATCATCTTTGTAGGTGCATTCAGTCAGACAACATTTACCTGGGCCATCCATTTATTCTACCACCTCCAGTGGCCACAGTGGAGTAGGTAGAATAACACAGTTGGGGTGGGGGGGCATTTCTTGGGATGGATGATCCAAGGCACATGGCCCCCCAAAAGGCCAATCTGATACATCAATGTTCTAGTGATGAGAGTAGTTCTATTAGCATTGTGGTCCTTTCAAGATGTTCTCTCTCTAGAAGCTACTGTGATACAAACCAACAACATGTATGTGGTCTGGTACACCAACAATCAAGGGGGAGCTCAATCTTACTCCCTTTGTCAAGTGGCAATAACAGTGTGGAGTGGGTGAGCTTCTTCAACCACTTTCTTGTGGTAATACACATTCGAGGGAAATCCACAGTACTAGTGGACAAACTCAGCAGATCTATTTTGTTATCTCACAAGTGGCTCCTCAATCAATCAGTGGCGGAGAAGATTTTCCACTGCTGGGGCCAACCTTGCTGTGATCTGTTTGCATCTCCTCACAACAATAAGTGCTGCAGGTATTTTTCTCTAATTCCCCTCTCAAGGGGAGTCACTGAGAAATGTTGTAGCCCACATTTAGCCCTCTGGTCTTCTTTGTGCCTATCCCACATTACATCTGATTCCAAAATTCTTACAGAAAGCATGTCAGTTGGGGAGCACAGTTATCCTCATTGCTCCCTTCTGGCCTTGCCAAGGGTGGTTCCCTTTCCTTTGGTCTCATCTTCATTATCCTTCATGGATGCTGAACCCAAGTGTAGACCTTTCCTCACTTACCTCAGGGATAACTCTCTCTACTATTACTAGGGGAAAGTTCCTTAATGCTCTCTCTAAGGCTAAGAACACTGCATTAACTGTCCCAGACAATATCCCAGAATGCCTTCTAAATAGCATGAAACTTGACCTATCAGGCCCTCTGGAATTGCTATTTAACTGTAGCCACCAAACAGGCTTTGTGCCACATGAATGGAGAACAGCAACACTCATCCCTCTGAACAAAGGTGGGCCATCTACAGACCCTGGAAACCACAGACCCACAAGCTTCACTAGTCTTAGATGCAAAGCCATGGAATGAATTATCATGGAAATGATCAATAATGATATAGTAAACCTCCAGACTCTGGACCTAACCCAGTTTGGTTTCATCAAGGGCAGGTCATGCCTACTCAACCTGGACAACTTCTTTGAGAAGGTTACCAAAGCAATTCATGAGGGCAATATGGTTTCCACACTGCCTACCTTGACCTAGCCAAGGCATTTGACACAATACCCCACTCAGGCATTGTTGACAAAGTCAAGAGGTACAGTACAAACCCATAAGGCATCCGGTGGATAGCCAAATGGCTCACAGACAGGACCCAGGAAGTTAGAACTGGGGTGTCCACCTCTACAAAGAGACCAGTCACAAGTGGAGTCCTTCAGGGTTCAGTCCTTGGATGGCTGCTTTTTTTGGATTTAGTTCTCTGAAGTTAAACCCAATGTCAATGGTGTCTGGCTGCCTAAATTTGCACATGATTGCAAATTAGAAGCTCTCTTTGAATCCCACTCTGACACAAATGTTTTCCAGGAATGGCTGACACAGACAAACAACTGGTGTTAGAGCAATGGACTAAAACTAATTGCCAAGAAACGCTTAATAGTATCCTTCAGGAAATCATCCCTCCTTCATAACTATCATATTGACAACACACCCCTTAGAGTTGACCCAGTAGTCAGGGACTTAGGGACACACATTGACAGTAATCTAGCCTTTGACCATCATGTGTCTACAGTAGTGAGGAAATCATTCTATGTTGCACAACTTATAAACAAAGGTATATCATCTAGGTCCAATGAAGTCATTATTCCACTGTATTCAGCATTCATCAGACCTATCATTGAGTGCAATGCCCCCTTTGGTATGTACCTAACCAGACAAATCCAACTAATGGAACATCCACAGAGATTCCCCATTGAAAGAATGCAGGGCATAAGCAAAATATCCTATGCAAACTGCCTCAAGGCTCTATCCTTGTATTCTATCTCCTATAGGCTGTTGAGGAGAAATTTATACCTGGCATAGAGGGTATTGTCAGACCCCACTCTGATGGCCCTCCTGCATATCCACAAAACAAACAGCACCACACTAGAATAACCCATTATAAAGACTTAAACCATGCCTGCTATATAAATAGGATATGCCTGAGAGACAGGTACCCCATCTCTGGAACAGGCTGTCCATCCATGTGAAGCAGAGCTCCTCCCTAACCCAATTCAAGTGTAACTTGGATAATTGGATGGGGAACAGAAACTTCATCCCTGGCATGACACCTATGTCTCTAATGGACACAGGCAACCTGTAAATGGTTCATCTTCCAGGCTCCTGCTTGCAAATGTTTCATCTCCCAAGCCCCTGCTTACTCTTATCAAGGGTATCAGAACTTGTCAGAGATTTGGAATGCATAGCCAGCCGTAAAAATGCTAGCAGTCATTAGCTTAATAAACACCTATGAACCTATATCCCAATATTTCCACCCTCAAACTACTGCATGGTTTCTCCAATTCCATTAATAGCTGGACATTCCAGTCTTTCCTCTCCAGTAAGACTTATACTTTTATCTTCCCAGAAGATCTACAAAAGTAAATGGAAAAGATCTTCAATATGGGCTCTTAAGATGGAAATTGGCTGGTTCTATTTCTTTGGTTCTAGAATTCTTAGTCTGTATTTTTCATGAAGGTACAATCAAAGTTCATTTGGCAGCCATATCTAATTTTCATTCTGGATAAAAAGCTTCCTCTTTAGCTTCTTCCAAATTTTGCCAGGCCTTTCTAAAAGGCACTGTCTTACTCAGGCCCCCAGTGAAAGATTTGTCTTCTCCTTCAGATTTGATAGTTGTACCAGGAGTTGATGCAACAACCTTTTGAACCTTCAGCTAAAACTGATTTAAAATTTTTTTGTCTTGGAAAACAGCATTTTTTGTAGCAAAAACATCTGCAAACAGAATTTCTGAACTCCACACTCTATCAATCAAGTACCCTTACATCGTTTTTCACAAAGACAGAGTTACTTTATGAACAAACCCATCCTTCTTACCAAACGTAGCATGTGAATCGACTCGAATATCAGTCAAACAAATAATTTGCCTGTTTTGTTCCCTAAACTTTCAAAATAGGAAGAGTACATGCTGCATCTTTTAGATACATGCATACATATACATACATACAAATATTTCAAGCATGGGAATTAATGCCCTTCTAGCCTGCCGATATACCAAAACACTTTTTCCCAAAGTAAGTGCCCAGGCTGTTCTTAAAAATATCTAAACTAGTACTTCTTCTTTTTCCAGTTAGGGGTCGCCACAGCAGATCACCTGTCCACTCATGATTGGCAGTAGAGGTTTATGGTGTTGAGTTGCCAGCCCGGCACCCAACCTTCCATGGAAGGCACACACATACCTAGGGCTAATTTAGAGTGTCCAATCCACCTACAGCATGTCTTTGGGAGGAAATTAGAGCACCCATTGGAAACCCATGCGACCACAGGGAGGACATGCAGACTTTTTCTACTCTATCTTAGGTTCTATAAAGCAGCAAACTCGATTTGATGTAGTGTAGGTTTGTTGGAGCATTATGAGTACAGGGTGGAGCTTGAGAGTTGGATCCATATGTCTGTGGTATGCAGCTGAATCAGATCTGAGGTCAGATCCATAACCCATACATTGAGAAAGAATGAAAATGGACAACACAGATGTATAGTTATGGCGAGTACATAATTTTAATTTGTTGTTGATATAAAAAAGCAAGGATGATCAACATTTCTTTTAACTTAGAATTGACAGCTCTCCATGTTATATCAAAAACGATATGGTTACCTGTTACTGAAACTGAATAGTCAACAAACTTTGCACAGGTAGTCTTAAAGACTTGGCTGCTCTTGAAAAAATGACATTTAGGCTGGTATTCACAGTCTCTTGCACAACTATGATGGTTACAAATGAGCATAGCAAAGGAAAGATTTATAGAGGCTATCAACACTAATTAAAGGCCTTAAAAATAATGAAATGGACATGAGAAATGTTGTAAACCATAATATGCTAATGAGGTGGTGAGGTGATTTTTCAATTCATAGTCCGACATCTGCACGGTACGCACATCCATAGTTAAATGTAGTGCTTCACCCACCTTTGATATTGGAGTTGCAATCTGTGAACCTGTCCACAGCCATCCCTTTATTAGTTTGTATTAAGTATGCACAAGTACTAAAATGAGACAACAAATTATTTTGCCCATTAATCGCTTTATCAGTCTGACCATGTATGCACAAGCACTTCCCTGACACACAAATGTATTATTTCCCCAAGTGACCCCTTCAGTAACATTTCCTAGTAAACACAAACACCAAAATGAAACATTCACTCAAGCAATCCCTTCAGTAAAATTTCCTAGTAAGCGCAAGCACTAAAATGAAACATTTCCTCAAGTGACACCTTCAGCAGTGTGCCCTAGTATGCAGAAGAACCAAAATGAAACATTCACCCAAGCAACTCCTTCAGTAAAATTTCCAAGTACGGACACGTGCCAAAATTAAACATTCACCCAAGTGACCACCTTCATTAACATATCCTAGAATGCACAAGCATCAACATAAAATATTTCCCCTAGCAACCCTTTCAGTAAAATGTCCAGGTATGCCCAAGCACCAAAATGAAACATTCACCCAAGCGACCCCTTTAATAACATGTCCTAGCATGTATAAGAACCAAAATGAAACATTCACCCAAGTGACCACTTCAGTAAGACGTCCAGGAATACACAAGTACCAAAATGAAACATTTCCCCAAGCAACCCCTTCAGTAAAAATGTCCAAGTATGCAGAAGCATCCACTGATTTCCCCCCACATCTCTGTATTCTTCCTGAAAACTGCTGCTTACTGGCATAAGTTCAAGGATATTTGCATGCTTAATATGCAAATGAACTAATTACAAATTCATGTTTATGAATCAAACTCATGCATATGTGTAAAGCCCCCTTAACAGCATGGTAGCTGTCCCCCTGTCGCTTATGTGTTAAGCATATTATGTTTTTGTGATAAGAGGTGTGTTTACAGCATCTCTTATGTATCTTTGTATGCATGCTGATAGAATGGGATTTGCATATCAACACAGCACTGCTCTTTGCAGATCAGCACTATAAAAATGCAAAACCTCAGACTGTGAATACCACCATTCGTTTCTGGTAAAACTTGGATTGTGAATTTATAGCAAACGTATTTTAATGGAACATGATGGATCTGAAAATTATACAGGAATTTTTAACAGGCAAAAAAAATAAGCACACTAGGGAGCAGAAAGAAGTCTAACCTTGACCAAAATGTGTGGGTTGCTGTACAGAAGGTTTAGCTGGTGTATTGAGGATTTCTCATTCTATATTGATCAGCTAAGTTGAAGGCTCCTTAATATTGGTTGGTATCATGGATTCCCTTCTACCTGAGAATGTGCACCAGTCCAGTATGATATACTGCTAAGCTAAACATAGATTCCAGTCTATGTAAAACTGAAAAGATGGCTAAGAGTAGAGACAGAATCAAAAGAAAGCTAATATTATTATGACAAGATGCATAGGGCCATACCAGTATGACTGATCACTTTTGCTATAAGGCCACACAGCCTCAAAAAGAATATCAGCCAGATTCAATAAAGCCTACACTGTCTGATTACACTGTGTGCACATTGCACCATGGACGTGGATCTGCACAGTGTATACAGCAGTGCAAACAAGGTAAACACTGTGACATGCTAATTACAGTATAAGCAGCTGAATTGTATGCTTATCAATCAATCCAAGATGGAGGAGCAATTCAAAGCAACTTTGCAGACTTGGTGCTGGTTTTCCCTGTGAATTAAAAAAAAAACTATTGGAATTCAGCCATGGAAAGGAGTCTACACAAAAACAATGTTAGGGGGCTGCTGTTAATAGACCAAGGCCAAGAAGGAGAAGAGTTTTCAGAACCTGTTTAAGTTATCACAATCTACATGACATGGAAATCATAGAGCACTATAGGGTGGAAATAGACACACTACAGGAACTCTGCAGCCTCTGCCATCCTCAACGCAGGGCCAGGGCAAACCAAGGGGAACCCATACAGTGAAGAGAAAGGTATGTGCAGCGCTTAGAATTTTAGCTACAGGTACCTTTCATAAATCAACAGGGGACATACTAGGGGTGTCACAGGCATCAGCATCCAGGATCCTCAATCAATTCCTGAGTGCTATGCAACAACATGCCAGTGATCATATATATTTTCCCCATACTCCTGAGGACAGGGCTAGAAATTTGCAGGACTTCTACCCTGCAGCACACTACGCTGAAGTACTTGTTGCTATAGATTGCACTTATATAGAAATTAAGGCACTACCCAGGGAACAGGGAAAGCTCTACATAAATAGAAACAGCTTCTACTCTATTAACTGCCAAGTTGTGTGTAATAACATCGGCATCATCTTGAATGTGTGTGCTGGCAAGCCAGGCAGTTACCACGACTCACATATCTGGCACACCTCCCAATTGTATCAGCTGTTCACTAGGGGGATATTCTACAGGGTCATTTACTAGGGGATTCAGGTAATGCATTGGAACCATGGCTGATGATCCCCATTAGAAATGCACACACAGCAGCTGAAGAACATCATAATGAGGCACATGCTCAATCAAGAAATATCATAGAGCTTGTGTTTGGGCTGTTGAAATCTTTGTTCTGGTGCCTAGATACATCTGGGGGAACCCTGCAGTACAATCCACATACATGCAATGAAATATTCAAGGTATGTGCCATGCTACACAAACTCATCCTAAGAAAACAGCTTCAGCAGGATCAACAAGGGGAATGGGCACACATTCTACCACCAATCGAAAGGTCACTACAGCCACACACAGGTGAGGAGTCAGAGTGGGAATCAGCAGCTGCTTTGGGTGTAGGAAGATGTAGGTATGCTCAATATGCCCTCACATTTGCTAAAAGGCAACATATAGCAAATTCACTCACCAGCTCAGGGGCTAAAACCTTCCTCCTGTGCACATACATATAGTAACACTGATGTCAGGCAATGGTCATGACCTTTAACTACCCATGTAATGGTTGTGTACTGCTAGCATCAGAGAGAGTCAGCCCTGAAGTAAAACTGTTGCAATTGCTGGATTTACAAGGTAAGTGTTGAACTTGGAGTGTATTGTGTAATAATAAACATGAATGGCATATCCTTCTATGTTGTTACTTTGTAGTGTAAGCAAGTAATATATGGAAGATTTGTACAGAAATTACCTTAACATGTGACAACAAAGACTTATGTGATTTATATGTGTCCATTTTCAAGTAGTAGGCCTCAGAAATCAAAGATTCACACAGCCATACCTCTCAAAAGTGCTGATGATCACCACATGTTCTCAGTTTAGCACCATATATTTGTACTGGAAAATCATTAAAGAGAGAAGTTAGAAAGTAATGACACACATTTCAGTTTCAGACTTCACAATCCTCACAAGATCATTAACAATAAAGAGGCAAAAAAGTGTGATGCTATCAACTGTCTAACTTTCTAAGACCAATATAAGTCAAAGGTACAGTTACCAACTCAAAATCACAAAGGCAAATATACTAAGCATTAAGACAGCTATGCACCATGAGCATCTGACACAAAGCTTATGTATCTCTGAATCCAAAAGATAGAAAACAGGGATACTGCAAAGTTATCATCACTTGCACAGGGTGTTTTTTTTTTTTTTTGTGTGTGTGTGTGTGTGTGTGTGTGTGTGTGTGTGTGTGTGTGTGTGTGTGTGTGTGTGTGTGTGTGTGTGTGTGAGGGGAGCAGGAAGCCTAGACTGGCACAAAAGGTTGGTGAGTGTGTGTGAATAACAAAGAGAAGCAGGCAAACATTTGGATAAATTAACAATGACCAATGAGACAAAATGAGTTTTAAGCTCCACTGCAGAAACATGTAACTGTTTTGTGTGTGTGTGTGTGTCTGTATGGGTCCTCCAAGTGAAATTGGTGTGTGAGTGTCTGCAAGAACACAGCCAAGGTCTGTGCTAGCTCCACACACTGATATGTTGGACAGTTGTGAGCCATGCATGGTAGAGGTGGCAGTTCATCACTGTTGTACCCGACCATAAAATATGGCTCTGCCAGAAGTTGCACTGGCATGTCCTTGCCCACAGTCAGATGAACTGCTACTACCTGAATGTGACTAATGTCTGCTGGATGAACTCCCTTCATGAGGATGTCCAGGACCATAGTCCCATGGCCTGCCACATCTGGGTGATAACAGCTCAACTACTGATGGAGCAGTGGAAGTACTGCCACTATGGGATTGTGATTGGACATGGCCACTTTGGCTAAGAGCAGATGATGTGGCTGACCTACACCCACTAGAATACCATTTGCCTCCCAGCAGATGTTCCATCACAGACACCACCCATTCCAATGTCTCATTCATCCAATCCATTGAATCAGCAACATGGTGCAGGCAGTCATGCATGTCAGCCTGTGCCTAATCTACAACCCTAAGCATTTCTCTAAAAGATCTATGGGAACATTTCTGTGCCTCCATGATGGCTATAAACCTACATTGAGTGACACAAGAAGAGACACCTGGATCAGGTGGAGGATGGACAGCAGGCCTCCTCTGAGCACCGCTAACAACCCTCCTGCATGGCACTTCACCCATACTCTGGCAATGGTCAACTGGTACTGAATCTGCAGTAAACACACTTCTTTGATTGAATGTATCACCCTCCACCTGTCCAATATCTGACTGTCTGTATCTGATTGAATTGCAGGGGATGGCTGTATGTCAACCTCAGTATCAGATTTAACCTCTGCATCCTCGAATGTGCCTCTGTTTCACCACCATCATCATAGAGTCTGCTAATACTCTGACATCAGGTGGTAGATGTCCCACACTTCCACTGACAGGATCACCTGTGATAATAAGCAACAAACACAGGAAAAAAATGAATACCTAACACTACTACTGTCCAATATATGTCAACATACTAACAGTGGTGCCACTATTACAGACAGTACAGCAATACACGCAACAGTCTTGACACCAGCTGTGAAGGTCCCTAATCCGGGCCAGTAATCAAGGCACCTCAATCCTCACCACTGACACTGGTGAGGGATGGCCACTAGGAGCAAAAATGGATTCACACAGTATTTTCAGGTGCAGATCTCTGCACCAAACACAATTTCCCTTAAGAGCACACGTGCAGCACACTCCAGACCTTGGGCTGGTCTCCCTGTCTCTCTCTAGGCCCCAAACATGATTCCACACTGACAACTTTGGAGCTCTGTGTCCCTGTTCCAAGTAGCTGACACACACACTTAGATATTTGATTTTCATGTGCACGCACACACACACACACACACACACACACACACACACACACACACACACACACACGCACGCGTGCGCACACACACATCTGGGAAAGTCTGGCACAGATTTACCAGCTGTGCCCCTCTGCCAAGACTTTATGGTAATTACACTGCCACCAGTCAGCTACTCTAAGCCTCTTGCAAGGGTACCCAATTATACTGAGTAAAATTAATACTAATACAAATGGAAGAATCTGACCAATGCAGCAAGGCTTTCAGGAGCAACCACAGTGTCACTAAAATAAGCATAAGTACTCTTAAGATGTTAAAAATATTCTCTAAAAGATCAGCCACAATGAAATGTATTGAAATATTTAATAGTATATAATAAAATAGAAAACATGAGAATACTGAATACTGAATACCTAGTTACAATAAACACCAGAGTTTCAATCAAAGGAGATATAAAAAAATAATAGTTAGATAGACTCACACAGGATCAGAAAAGCAATACTTAACTAATCTCACAATATGTTACTGACTGACTAAAGAATTACTGTTCTCTAGTTAAGTTACTTAATAGATCAAGACAAGATGAGGTGCTGAATTGCTTACTACAGCAGGGCAAGATGAGGTGTGTTAAGTTTCTGACTACAACAAGGCAAGATGAGGTTTGTGGTTGTGTGAGATATCTGTGAAGGATGTTTTCTGTCAGGTTCTGGAAGACAAAGTGCTGCTATGAGAGTTCCGTCATATCTCTCACTAATATCTAAAAAAATCATTTCAGAGCTAGAAATAGAATGACATCACATCTGGTTAACTGACTCTGGTACTATACATTCTCAGAGCTTTGCTATGATTTGTTGCAGCATCTGAAAGCTATAAGACCATTTCAAAAATGTCCACCCTTCCAGGGTAGCAATTAGTTCACCTCTAAGGACAACACAGTAGATTCCTAGTCCTGGTTTTCCCAAACATTTTTGTCCCTGGCTGCAATCATACATGTAAGATAAAATCTTTATGGCCTAAACCAACCTATTTAATTTTCAATCTATTTTTCAAAATTGGCTGGATTGAAATTAACTTCTTCCTTTCCAGAGTTCTGTGTTAAAGCATATAGATTTAATCAGTTATAATAATATTGCCTGGTGTACATGTGTATCTCTTTTCTGCCCAGCAGGACTCTCTGTTGATGCATTTTTTAACACAAGAAACTTTACAAATACATTTTTAACACAATCATCTGTACAAATCAGTGTGATAGTCAAATGACATAAAATTCTTTAATAAACTCCAGCTAGCTATGCTGGCATATGTTACACATGCACTGTCCTGTGCTCCCTGGCACAGATGGCACTACCTCATGTCATCACATCTAAATTCAAGTTAGTTTTTCAAGTGACCCTGGAAAAATGTTGCTTGAGAGAAATTGCCTTTCTGGGAACATATTAACCTGTACCCTGTCTTGAGAGCAAATCTGCATTGGCATTGCTGACCCCACTATGGTGCTGTGCTGTCATGTCATATGCCTGCAACCCTAGGATCCAGCTAATAACTTGGCATTTTGCTGTCTGGCATGATGTAGCCATGTTAAGGGACTGTGTTTTGTACCTACAATGAATTTCCTTCCATACAGATAGGGATGAAGTTTCTGCAGTGTCCATACCATGGCTAGACATTCTTTTTCTACACCTGCATAACATTCCTCCCTGGGTGGCTGAAATATACAACCATGTTCTCTTCTCTTTCTGAGAAAACTTGTCTGAATACACCCCCCCACCCTTATCCACCTGCACAATAATTTTTTTGCTGTAATCTGCACTGGCTAACACGGGGGGGGTGGGTCCTCTCAAAGTCCCTTTAAGCTTTTGAAATGCCTGCTCACAGGCTGGGGTTCACACTACCTTATCTGGCCTGATTTTCCTTGTCAGGTCTGTGACGGGAGCAGCTATTGTACCATAATTGGGAACAAACTTTCTATAGTACTTCACTGTCCCCAAAAATGCCCTCACTTGCTTTTTGATAACAGAGGTAGGCCATGCCTAAATAGCTTCCACTTCGGCAGGATCTGGCCCGATCTTAATACTCCCCCTGTATGTCCCAGGTAGGAGAACTGTGCCATACCCGCCTGAACTTACTGAGCTTAATTGTCAACCTTGCCCTTTGCAGTCTGCCCAGGACCTCACTGACATGCTGAATGTGCTCTTACCCTTGTCTCCTACCTAGCAGGTTTACCACGTAATTAACATCTCTGACCTTCCTTACCACTTTGAAGGGTCCCTTCCAAACTTCCTGCAGCTTATTGTGACTGACAGAAATGAGCACCATAACCTGCTGACCCAGAGCATACTCTCAGGCTTGAGCATTCCTGTCATACCAAACCTTTTTCTGCTATTGGGCTCCTGCCAGGTTCTCTTGGGCCAAGCCCATGAGCTCCCTAAGACGTGTCCTGAGGTTTAGTATATATATGTCACAACAGACTCCTTGTGAGAGTCACACTCACCCTCTTGTTCATCAGCAATCATATTTAAAGGTCCTGTCACTCTATGCCCATACAGCAACTCAAAAGGTGAAAAATCTGTGGATTCCTGGGATGCCTCTGTGTATACAAATAGCAGATGGAGCAAATATTTGTCCCACTGTCTCTTAAACTGACCTACAAATGCCTGTGGCATGGCCTTTAGTGGAGAGTTTAATCTCTCCACAAGACCATTAGTCTGGGGGTGGTCTTTAGGTGCTTTACCCCACAGCGCTTCCACAGACAAGTCAGTAGGTCTGACATGAAATTGGCACCACTGTCAGTCAGTATTTCTCTCAAGAAACCTACCCTGCTGAAAATCTCTAACAAAGCATTTGCCACCTTCTCTGCCAGAGCCACTGCCCCAGGGTATCTAGTAGCATAGTATACTAAAACCAAGATATACATCTTCCCTGTGGAACTAGGAGTACTCAGAGGCCCCACAATATCCATAGCTATCCTCTGAAATGGCTCTTCAATCACAGGCAAAAGCATCAAAGGAGTTTTGACCTTGTCTCCTGCCTTGCCTACCTTTTGGCACTCTTCACAGGTTCTACAGTACTATATTACATCCCTTGTAAAACCAGGACAATAAAAATTCTGCATAACACAGCTCTTGGTGCACTTCATGCCCATATGGCTCCAAAATGAATTTCATGGACTATGGCTAGAAGTGCCAGATTGTAGGCTCTGGGCACTACCAACTGCTGTATTACTTCACCCTCTAGCCCTCCCTCAGGGGTCCACTTTCTATGCAGTAACCTCCCTCAAGCCTCATAAGGTAGGGTCCAAAAGCTGAGCCTGTCTCAGCTCTACCTTTGGGACCGTTCACAGCTCTCTTTCAACAGGAAGCCTGGTATCTTCTGACACCGATGCCTCACTGTCAGACTGGGTACTACCCCTCACCTCTGTCCTTGCAGTCACCCTGTCCACAGGAACATCAGTACCTACCAGCAGCTGTGGCTCACTTTCATGCTCATTGCTACAGGGTAGATACATCACCAGCCCAAGCTTCAGGTGTGAGGTCTGTCTGGGTCTCCCCCAGGCTACCAGACCCAAATGCCTGTCTCCAAGCCTGATTGTGTGTAACTGCATACACACAGGGTACTGCATTATCAAAATCATTCCATATCAAGACATCTGCAGGGATATCCTCAAACTCACTTTTCTACTTGCTTCCTTTTCCACCCTCCCAGTCAAGGTGAACCCTGACCAAAGGTATTTGGAAGGGCTCCCTCCCAAAGCACTGAGTGGAGTGAACTGCCAAGCAAGTACTTCTCCTCTTTAACCACTGCAGACTTTATTTATTTATTTATTTATTTACATTTGTTTACCAGGAAATTCCGATACGATGCAGGTCCTTTTTCAGCAGATGCCCGAGGATAAAAGCTCCACATCATGTACATGATAAATAGAGATACAAAGTTGCAGCAATAGTACACAAAATTACAGGTTGTTGGCTTTAATACAATAACAAGATATTGATTATCAACAGTATATACAATAAATCTTGCAAGTTAAGATAGTTTCTTGTCATTTATAATATTAGTAGCAAAGTTGTCAGACAAGATTTTCAAGTATGTAAAGACAACTAGCTAATTCTGACTGTGGTTAGTAATGGCGGTAGTATAGTTGGGTTAAGAGTCTAGGTGGGGGGGGGGTAATGGGGGTGTTAGTCTGGATTAGAACAAGGACAAAGCCAGTGCAAATTTAAGTGGAATTTGAGCGCAGTCTTGAAAAGGCTGCTGGAAGGTAGAGTAGTTATAGAGGGTGGAAGATTGTTCCAAAGTTTAGATATGGTAAATGAAAATATGGCTTCTCCTGCTAAGTTTTTGGGTTTGATAACAGTGAGTTGATTTTTGTTGCATGATCTTAAGAGCCTAGTAGAGTGATAGGGTTGGAGAAGGATTTGAAGGGAAGGCATGTTAAGGGGGTGGTTAATAAGTTTATGAGCAAGGGAGAATTGATTAAAGTGAAGGAGTTGTGGGAGTTCTAGCCAGTTTAGCTCTTTAAGGGAGATACAATGATGGCTGCGGTAGGAGGTTCCAGTGGCAAATTTAGCAATTTTGTTGTAACAAGCATCCAGCTTGTGCAGGTCTGTCTGTCTAATGTTGGTAAGTATGGGGGATGATTAAAGTAGGGTCGAAATTAGCTGGGAATTGGCTATGGAGTTTCTAGCTGCCTTGGTTAGGAATTGGCGGCTTCAATATAATGCACCAAGTTTCTTGTGAACTTTTTTTATTGTGAGAGATATGTGGGTGTCAAATCTAAGTTTGTTGTCTATTTCCACACCAAATAATTTTGTGCGTTCTGATGGAGAGATGATGCTATTGTCTTTGGCAAGAATGTTGAAGTGGGGGGTGTTTTTCGTGGCTTTGGAAGGTTGGAAGAGGAGAAGTTTTGTCTTACTTGGGTTGAGTAATAGCTGAGCATTGGATAGCCAACTTTCTACAGAAGAGAATGATTTCTGTGTGATTTGTTGTAGTTCTGGTAGAGTGGGGGCAGAGCAGATGAGAGTAGAGTCATCTGAGTACTGTATAAGAGCTGCTTGTGTGGTGGCAGTATGTAGGTTGTTAGTGAAAAGTGAGAATAGCAGAGCGCCAAGGATAGACCCTTGGGGAACTCTAAGAGTAACTGGGAGGTGAGGTGATAGGTTATCGTCCCAGATTACTGATTGCTGGCATCTGTGTAGATAGCTGTGGAACCAGTTGCAGGCTGACTGTGAGTAGGAGAGGTTGGGCAGAGTAGAGAGTAGTACCTCATGAGATACCATGTCAAAGGCCTTTGAGAGATCTAGAAATATGGCAATAGAGAAGAGACCATTGTTTTTGTGATGAAGTATAGTGTTGGTGAAGGAGAGCTGAGCAGAGGTAGTGCTGTGATATGTCCTGAAACCATGTTTGGTTTTGGGGAGGAGATTATTAGCTAGGAGGTAGTTGGAGACCTGGGTGTTGATATATTTTTCAAGTATCTTGGAGAGAGAGGACAGGATAGCAATGGGGCGGTAATTGGAGAGGTCGGTGGAGGGGGTGCCTTTGTGGAGGGGGATGATATGGGATATTTTCCATATTGAGGGAACATAGCCTTCTGTTATGGAATGGTTGATTAGAATTGAAATTGGGTAGGCTAGTGTATCAGTTGCAATTTTTAAGTATTCAGAGGGGAGGTTGTCAGCTGTGAGTTTGGTAGGTTTAAATTTTGACAATAGTCTTTTCATGTTGGAGGTAGGTACTGAGGTGAAGAAGAAAAGAGGAGTGGGGGTTTAGGGTTAAGAGTTGGGGGCCATTGTAGGGAAGTGTTGTTTGTTTAGAGATGTTATAGTTTCAGTGAAGTGTTTGTTGAAGGATTCAGCAACACTGCTGGAGGAGGGGAGAATGGACAGCTGGGGGTATCAACCTTGCCTGGGTGGAGGGTAGTGTTAATAGTGGGCCAGAATTGCTTAGGGTTGTGGTTGGTAGAGTTTAGGGTGGATTTACAGTAGAGGGATTTGTCTAATTTTATATGCTTTTTGGCTTTATTGCACAGTTCAAGGAATGATTGCTATATGAGTTATTTTTTGTTAGTCACCAGTGCTCCCAGGCCTTATCTCTGGATTTCATTAGGGTTCTGGTGGTCTTTTGTAACCATAGGGCATGACTGGATCTGACTTTGGCATTTCTTACAGGAGCATGGGTGTTTAGGATGGAGAGGAAGGTAATGTTGAATAAGTGGACAACCTAATCTAGGTTGAGGTATTTTAGTGGTGACCAGTTAATTTTTTGCAGGGAGGAGATGAAGGAGTTGGGGTTGAAGTTGGACTTGTTCCATATTTACCTGTGGATAATGGGCTTCACAATGGTTATGTCAAAAGTCTTTGCAGTGTCCTGTTTTCCATTCACTAAGATAGGATAGAAACTTCTGTGATAGTTTGGTACCCTTGTTGTTTCCAGGCAACTTACCATTGGCATGCTGTTATTCCCACTTGCTGGCTCCCTCACCTTCTTTCCCCCACCTTGCTTCAGTGGACATTTATATGCTACATGGCCCCTCTGGTTACATTTAAAACATCTAACCCTTGGTCCTGGCTGTGTACCTGAACTAGTAGCTTCCCCTGTTACTGGTGGACTCTGCTGGTGTGGTTTAGGCTGCCCATTATGGGTTCCCTTATATCCATGTGCAGCACTGGCTATCCTCTTCATGTGTAGTGATGCCCTGCTTGCTAGTAGAGATCCCCTTTTCTCCCCAGCTTCTCTGCAGAGTTACACTCTTGGTCTGCCAGCCAGATTCTCATGTCCTCAGGATAAAGTGATAAGAGCTTGTTCCCACAGCAAAAGGTCTGCCAGCCTTTCAAAAGTGTTGACCTAACACCCACTCACCCACCTATGAAAATAAGTGCTTAATTCAGCAACATAATCATAGACTCATAGGATCATAGGAGGTTCATAGGCTATTGGCCCTGAGGCCCTTATTTGCCTAGCTAAGAGTTTAGCCCATGTTTAGACAAATCAGCACCCAATGCGCCTGTCTAGCAGGGACACTGGTGGAATCCCAGGGGTATATTTTCTGTTTCCCATACAGTTATCCAGGCTGCACTTAAAAAGGGGTAAAGAGGTATTATGCTTGATACAGAGATGGAGTCTATTCCATAGATTGAGGAGTCCCTGGGAGGATGGTATAATGGTTAAGCTGTTTACCTTACAAACAAAATGTGCAGAGTTTGAGTCTCACATGGGGTAACTGGCTAGGCTTAAAGTGGTCCACAAGGACAGTTAGACTAGTACTAATCTATGAACCTATGAACCTATGAACAAATCTGTCCCACCAACAAGTCTTATTGATGTCACAGACCAGGTTGAGGCCATGCTTGTGGGTTACATGTGTAGAGCTTGACTCGTGGATGTGCAGCAGTTCCATCAAGGTGGGTCCGTGATCGTCTTGTATACCAGACAGAGGTCACCTCTGAGGAGTCTGTATGAAACTGAGTAGAGGGAAAGGGCTTTTAGCCTATCTGTGTATGGTAGATATTTGAGGCCCTGGATTCACCCGGTGAGGAACTTCCATGGTCTCTCCAGCTACTGGATGTGCTTTGCAAGATACATGCTGAAAGAGGTGTTGTACTCAATAATGGGCCTTATAAGGGAAGAATACAGGGATGTTATGACCTCCTTGTCCCTGGATGAGATACCCTTACTTATGAGGTGGGCCGTATAGAAGGCTTTCTGTACAACAGAAGCAACATGGCGGTCAAAAGTCAGGTTGCTATCAACCTGGGTGCCCAAATCCCTCACGACTGATTGCATGCTTAGGACGTTGTTATTAATTTGATAATTTGTGGGGACATCACTCTCCCCAAAGGGGATGATGAAAAGTTTTGTATTCAGCTTGAGTCCATGTTTCTGGCACCAGTCATTTGTCTGAGTGAGACCCTCTTGGAGGATGTCCACATCACTAGGGGAGTTGATGACAGCACCCAGCTTGTAGTTATCTGCAAACTTGGTCAGCCATAGCCCACTGGTTTCACAAGCACTTTCACCTGCCTTGCATCTATACTCACAAAACTTTCTTTTTTTTCTGTAAGCTTCAGGTGTTAACTTAAAACACTCCAATAAACATTGTTTAACTTTATCATAGTTTAAACAATCAGGAGTCAAGGATGCTTATTTGACTAGTAAAGCTCTACAGCAAAATGATTCTAGAGGGAGACTATTCTGGCTCCCAGTACAAGTTTTTGGCTTGCAGTAATTTGGCTCAGGCTGTATCCCATGTTACTGGCATCCAACACACTGGAGAACTATATAGGCATCATTCTAATGATGAACAGAGGTGCAAAAGGCAATATCCTCAGCAGTGGTTGAATGAATTTCAAACTGACAAGGCGACCTGGCTGTCATTTCTAAGCTAGTTGATTGAGTTTGTAAAACTAGCATGGGCAGTGATTGTACTGTGTTTAAGTCTGAAGCCAAGCTGAAATGCAGATAGGAGATAAGCAGATAGTTGAGGAGTTGTCTGTGTATGCATTTTTCAAGAATCTTGGCTATGGAAGGGAGGAGGGCAATTGGCTTGTAGTTTTAGGACACAGTAGAGGAGCCACCTTTATGAAAAGGGATGACATAAGAGACTTTCCAGAGTTTGTGGATATACTGCACAACAATGCAACAGTTTATTAGGAGAGATGTAGGGTAAAAGATAGAATCTGCAGCTAGCTTTAGAAATTTATTGGGGAGTTGTTCAGCTGCAAAGTACGAGGGCTTATGTTTGAACAGTTGTTTTTCAAAGGTATTAGTTTGAATTGGTTTGAAAAGAAATTGAGGGCTATACCTAATTAATTAGGAGTAGATAGGGGAGTCTTGCTGTTGGTTTTACTAGGAAGAGTATAGTGTTGATACAGTGTTAAATTGTGAGGCAATGCTATCTGTAGAATGTGTTGTGGTTGGAGCTGGGATTGTGATCTGTCCAGGCTTTAGTAGTTGTTTGATGACTCCCCAAAAATTCTGAGGATTGTTTTGGTGTTTTTGTTGCATTGTTGTATAGTACAGCTTTTTGTTGTGATTGATTTGTTTTTTGGCAAGGTTACTTAATTGATGCTAGGTAAGAAGAGAGTCTTAATTTTTTTGGTCTTGTGGTACAGGGACCAGGCTCTGTCTCTCTGAGGAGCTGCTTGGGGACATTGGAAAACCATGGTATGTGCTTGGAGTTAGAATGGGTCTTTCTAAGGGGAGACAGGTATTGAGGAATTTGTCATTGAAATATTGAACAACTGAGTCCAGGTGCAGATATTTAAAGGGGACCAGTCACATTGTTGCAGGAGGGATTAGAAGATTTCAGAGGAAAAATGTCTTTTGTTGCAGACAAGTTTGTAAATATTTTTATTAGGGCAAATGTAGTGCCTAAGAAGGTAAGTGATTAGGTGATCACTTAGACTATCAAGGAGACAGCCAGACTGTGACATAGAGATGATTTGTTTGTAAGTGTCCAGTCTAGGACTGATTCTTTTTGCTATGTTTGCCAAATCTGGTGTATTAATGCATTGTATGTCACATGTGATGGTACTAATTTTATCTTTTTTTTTTCTCTCACCTCAACCCTTATCTCTCTTTTTTTATTTTCTGTTATGTGTCATCAAAATATCTCCATGTCATCCATCTATGCCAAATCTCTAAATGCTTCACAGCACAGAAAGGTAGGCCTGTCCCAGTGAATCAGCCTGTCCCCACTACACTGGCTCCAGCACCGATGCCAGAATACCTGGGACCCAACCTGGCAGCACTGCCTCAGCTGCCCCTGCACTACCTGCACTCCCAGGTAGTACTGCCCCAACAGCTTGTTCTGTGGTACCCTCCAGGAGCATAGGCTGAGGTGGGGATTTCTTCACCCACCAAAGAAGCCAGGGTTTGTGTGTAGGATTGTGCACCATACCACTGGTGCACCTATGCTGGATGAAGAGGCTGTTCTCCCTCATGAAAAAGAGGTCAAACACTCTAGACACCAGCAGAGTAAGGCGACAGTGATGATAGTCCAATGGATGAGGACTAGATTCTCATTGTCTCCATGTTTGATGGGAATGAGCCTATGTTGTTCCCTCCCTCACCCCAATCATTGTGTCACCCAACCTTTTGTGTCCCTCATCATCCCTATCTCTTGTCTTGTTTGTTTGCATTTGCTTTCTCACCTACCCAACTTTCCTGACCCAAAAATGCCTATGTTCCTTAACCAGCATTCCTCTTTTCCTGAAGAAAAATGGGCACCTGTCCAACACAGACAATATATATAAATATATATATATATATATATATATATATATATATATATATATATATATATATATATATATATATATATATATATATATATATATATATTCCCATACATAGCTCTCCATTTTGCACACATCATCTTGACACACTTCATTCAGTCCAATTGGCTATACAACATGATTACATTGTTGTTGCCCCTCTTTTTTCTAGGTGACAGTCCAAGTTCAGCTAATATTCTGCTCATAATTTCAGTTTTCACTGTTGAAAAATGGATAGTTATAGTTCTCTCCTACCTCCCTCCTGCACATTCCTGTATTGCTTCCCTTTGTTCTTCCCCCTGCTTGCTTCCCATTTCACCACTTTCCTATCTACCCTATTTTAACACCTATAATCTGGCAAAAAATAGAATCACACACAACACACATAAGGAAAAGAAAAGCAATGGATCCCTTAATTTTTTGGCCTCTGTGTTTGGAGAGAATTTGGCATCTCACACCAATGCCAAGAGAAGGAGAGCGGCCCTAGAATGCCAATTAAACCTGCTGTGCTATGACAACCCATAGCAACACATGTACTATAAAGAATTGATGCTATTGCAATATCACTGTTTATTTAACACTGTTAGATACACCTGGATTCAAACACAGTATCATCTGGGTTAAAAAAAACTCCTCAATATATTTACTCCTTCTGCCACAGAATCAGCTACACATCAGGTGTGTTTCATATACTCAATACTAACTCTCAGAATTTTAGTAATGAGGCTTGTGTTTACACACTGATAAACTACTTGCAAACAGAGAAAGTAATGGAAATGTGTATCTCTCCTGCGCAAACACCTTGCCAACCATTGCGCAAACCCACTGACTGCTGCTGCGCTATGCAAAGTCACTATTAGCATGTATTTGTGGTGTTTACTGTAAGTTACTCTTTGTGCCATGAAACTATATGTGGAAACATAAACCAATGGCCTTATCTAACCAGATGTCACATATTTACAATGCAGCCATGTGTTGCCTCCCCCCATGCACTGCAACCCTGGCCTCTCAGTGCTTGTTCACAAATATATCAGCTATATTACATAAATTAATAACAAATTTTGTGTAATATGCAATGGACATCAATCTGGTAAAATGCAGAACTAGAACTATCTTTACAGTTGAACATGCCTACACATCCATCAACTGATCTTAGGAACTATTGACTCAAAAGCCTAACCAGCTTTATCTGAAAGGTTATGGAAAGATTCATTATGGACCTTATCTAGAAGGACATAGGCAACCCATCTCTTGACCTGATGCAGTTTAGTTTTGTCAAGGGTAGATCAAAGCCCTGGATGAGGAAAAACAGTACATACCACATATCTTGATTTAGCCAAGGCCTTTGACACAACCCCCCATTCAGTCATCATAGAGAAGCTCTCACATCTAGGGATAAATTGATACATTATTTGATGGGTAGCCAACTGAACCACTGACAGAATGTACACTCTCAAAGTTGGGAAGTCCACCTCTGACAACAGAGTTACCAGAGGAGTATCACAAGGATCTGTACTGGGCCATATGCTGTTTGGAAATTATTTCTCTGACATCCAGGTGAAGGTAGATGGCCTATGGCTTACCACGTTTGCAGAGGACTGTAAACTGGGTGCAATCATATAGATTCCCCCAGTGATTTTTACATATTACTGAAAGGGCTGAAACAGACAAATGATCGGTGCCAAACTCATGGACTGAAACTTAACACAAGAAAATGCCTCATTGTCTATTTGGGCAGGGAAGTAGCCCCTGCTAATTATGAAATACATATAACCCTTCTAACCTGAAACATAGCAGTGCAAGACATAGGAACAGGCTGATAGCAATCTAAATTTCTATCATCATCTGTCTCCAGTGGTAAGAAAAACATTCTACATTGTGCACCTCATAAATAAGGTCATTGCATTCAAGACCAGCGAGGTCATAGCTCTGCTGTACTCTAATTTTTCAGACCACTAGTTGAGTACAATGCTCCCTTCTGAATGTATCTCACCAGACAAATGCAGCAATGGAGAGACCACAAAGGTTTCTGACCAAGATAACCCAGGGTCTACAAAGCACGACATACATGGAAAGATTGAAATCCCTGGATGCTGAGAGGTGACCTGTGCCTTGCCTACAGAGCAGACTCGGACCCTTCCCTAATAGAAATGCTGGATATCTGCAAATCAAGTGGGACAAGAATAACTTGCTCCAGGGATCTCCACCTAGTCTGTGACATAAACAGGACATGCTGGAGAGACAGATATAGCTTAAAGTAATTGACATTCCTCTGGAATAGGCTCCCAGTGTATGGGAAGCAGAACTCCTCAATGTCCTATTCAAGAGCAAGCCTGACAACTGGATGGGCGACCATAAAATCAAACCAGAGGTGGTAACCATGTCCCTCATGGACAGGAGCCATTGGTGCTGATCACAAAATCACTCTGCTAACAATAAACAACTAACTATGGTCAATAAGGTTGTCTGTGTTAGCCTCTCCTGTAATATGCTATCATCATAGGTGGACTCAATGACTGCACCCAGTATGCAAGAATCAGCAAATGCAGTAAGACAAAGGCCATATACTTTAACCTGAACTATGAGGAAATAGACTCCAAACAGTAAAGGGCCAAGCACAGATCTCTGGGTTATGCCAATGGTGACAGCTCTAGTGGTACAGCTTGATACCCCAACTTCCACAGCATGTGTTCTGTTGGTGAGCCAATTAATTACCCATCTAGTGACATAAGGGGTTATCCCCAGCTGGGAATGTTTTTCAATGATACTTGCATGGGGGATTGTGTCTAAACCCTAGGCCAGATCAGAATTGGCAGTATACACTGTCTTACCTTCATCCAGGCCTATCGCACAAAATCAGTAGGCTGTGACATCACAGATCACCTATAGCATGACTCAGCATATACACCTTCTTGACATGATTAATACACACTTCATCACACCATCCACACAGACTATATTCCTGTAGAAGTGTGTGCATCAACATGCATCCATCTAAGTTGTGGGGGGACAGCATCCGATACATCCATGTATAGACAAATTCTCACTTTCCTCATCTGTGAGATAGACCAACATGTCATCATAGACCTTTACTAAATGTACACTAGTAATATCCTGGCTGTGTGCAACAGATCTGTGTGAGTTATAATTGCTACATCATGTTTGCTACATTTGTTCGATGTTCTCAAAGAGGTCATTGAGGCATGCATGACCACAACACTATCATCCTTTTGAACTTGACAAGCCCAAGGCATTTGACACAAATCCCCAGTGAGATATTCAGGGAACGCTGTCTGATGTGGCCATAAACACCAATATCACCAAGTAAGGAGACCACTGTATCACATACATGGCATCTAATTATATTCATATGTGTGAAGTGATCTATATGTCAGGTCCAGTGATCAGGTCCATACATCAGAGCTGTCCATACCTCTCAACTTGGAAACATCAAAAACCTGAACAAGGCCCATAAAAAATAGGTACAAATCTGAACACTGATTAACATAGCATTTGCATACATAATTATTTAACCCCACCCACTCCAGTGGAATTGTGGGATAGTAACTCTCAAATGCAAACTGAAGATCAGAACCAGAATATAGCACCAGAGTCCCCCTGCACCCATTCCAATGTCCCATTTCCTGGCTATTCCTCTCCATTTACCATAAACACTAATGTGTGCATACTGCTTTACTTCTACAATGATTATTTGGATTTTATTTTTACATTTTAGAGCACAATGCACAAACACTAATCGACATCTGCTAAACAGAGCAATACTGTCTTACAATGAAAATAGACTTAGCATTAAAACTTCTCTGGCCTTGAAACTCACATTCATTGAAACAGCATTGAAACCCACACCAAATCCAAAGAAAATGCATCTGGCCAGTGGTGGATAAAGATTAACTTTGGGCAGTTTTGAAATCATAGGCCCTTGCACACAAAACAAGAAACATACATGTGTTCTTTGATACACTTTCCTGACTTTATTAAATTATATTCCTTGTATAATACAGCACACTTGTAAGACTTAAAGCAAATTTTAAATTTATTGTTTGAACATTTTTCCAGTAGGCAATGAAGAAAAATGCATGAATAATGACAAAACTGACCAGTTCAGAACATTTCCATCATAAGTCTACTTCCACACTCACACACACTATATATATATATATATATATATATATATATATATATATATATATATATATATTTATAAATAAAATGACAGTAGTGTAAGCCATAGGCATCTTGCACAGCTGTTCGCACTTATTTTCAATTTCAGTTGTTTTTTTTTGGGGGGGGGGGCAAAAGGCCAAAAAAGCATGGACACATTTTAAACATTGTTTGTATAATTTTGGAAAGTTATTAGAATAAAATGCTGTGTTACCACCATGCATTTCACTGCCAAGTCTTGAACCCAGGACCCTGTGCACTACAATCAGAGCAGTATACCACTATGCCAAGTCAGCAGTTTCCTGAAAGATAGGAAGACTGAAACTTAAATGGTTATTATTTAGTGAATTCAGTTCTCACTTCTAACCATAGCTCTCAATGTCTTTGCACAAAAAACCCAGACAAAGCCAATAATGGGGGAATACAACCCGGAAATAGGGACAAATTTCAAATACTGATCTTATAAACTTAGAAAATTGATAGAATAAAAGAGTTTATGTTACAATTTATTTTCTGAAGAATATGAAGTTTGAAATTCAAATGCCTGTCATTATTTAGTGAATTCAATCCTTCAGCAATTTGCCAAAAAAATCCTGAAAACCACAGATTTTATGAGGAACAGAACAAAATATGAGGCATAAATTCACAAGTGGTGATGGCTAGGGACTTTAGGCTCTTTTTAGCTGTACCCAAGGTACAGGTTTGAGCCTGCATACCTCTAGCCACCAGGTGTATTGACCTGTGACATTCACACACACAGACACTCCTGATGCTTCAAAAGCAAGCTATAAAATACCTGCAAATAAGTCAGTAATCATTCAAAAGCAAGTCCATTCACTACCTAAACTCGTGGTTCATGAGATTTTTAAAAGGTATAAGCTAATAAATGCCTGCAAGAGTTCAAGTAAGTCCAGAGAAGCAAGCAAGTCCATTCACTAGAGATTTCAGATTTCAAAAGCTGTATATTCAAGCACTCGGCTCGCAGATGCAGTCCTTATAAGCAAGCTATAAAATACCTGGAAGTAAGTCTGTAACAGATACATTCAAGCACTCCGCTCGCAGATGCAGTCCTTGTAAGCAAGCTATAAAATACCTGCAAGTAAGTTCGTAATCAAAAGCAAGTCCATTCTCTACCTAAACTCGACGTTCATGAGATTTCAAAAGCTGTAACAGATAAATTCAAGACTTCAAAAGCTGTAACAGGTACAGTCAAGCACTTAGTTCGCAGATGCAGTCGTTATAATCAAGCTATAAAATACTTGCAAGTAAGTCTGTAACAGATACATTCAAGCACTTGGCTCTCAAACGCAATCCTTGTAAGCAAGCTATAAAATACCTGCAAGAGAGTCTGTAACTGATACATTCAAGCACTCAGCTCGCAGATGCAGTCCTTGTAAGCAAGCTATAAAATACCTGCAAGTAAGTCTGTAATGAAAAGCAAGTCTGTTCACTACCTAAACTCGCCGTTCACGAGATTTCCAAAGCTGTAACAGATACACTCAAGCAGTCGCTCGGCTCACAGATGCAGTCCTTGTAGGCTTGTATAACAGATAACAACCTTCCTCATTCACTATCTCAAAAGCAAAGCAAGTCCATTCACTACTCTCAAAAGCTGTAACAGATAATAAATATTATAAATATTACCATTCAAGCAGTCGCTCGGCTCTCAAATGCAGTCCTTGTTGGCTTGTATCCAAAAATAAAATACAGTGCTGACTACAAACAGTCTTCCTTCCCACTCACAGAGCTCAATTCCGACAAGCTGGTAGGCTGACTGAGCTGACATCATCGCGTACATGATGACGTCAGCTCAAAAATAAAAAAAAAAAAATTAAAAAAAAAAATCTGGGAAAAATTCAGAAATGAAGGGGTTCCACTCTGAAATAGTGGTACCCCATTATTTGGACCCCAAAACTTGGTAAAAAACAAGTAATTCAGTATGGTTGGGAGGTATGGAGCTGTCTGTTAGCCCCTTTCACATCCATTATTTAAGTCACAGACGTCACAAATTACATACACATCCTGTGTCTACACAGCTGTCTGAATGAGTACAGACTGTGGGCAATCACTGACTCCAGCTGTGATGTTAGTATAATACAGGCAGTAACAACACACACAAAACATTGCTGCCACAGCCACGACAAAACATGGGAGGATGTGTTATGTCAGGTAAACAACAACCCAAGGATAATGTGGACATCATGCCCTATAATCTGACCACTAGGAATGTGACCTATGTCTTGGGGTAGATGGTATGTAAAATGTCCACCAGCATTTGGCCACAGTGCTGACTACATCCTTGAACATAGCAAAACTACTGAGTATGTGAAGGACGTCCATTTCACAGGCCATAATACCGCCATTGTTCACAGCTTTCATCACACCAATAAATGAGTACAATGAAGCCTTCTTCATGTACCTCCCTACACATCTTCCAGTGATGTGTAACTGAAGTGCACCACCTTTGCCACAGTGACCTTTCATATATATTATTGGCAATACGTAGGTATTCTTTTTGTGGCATAAACATTACTGTCTGATGGTGTGGAGTCTACATCAAGTTGTTACACCAGATGCATCTGTTCTACCTGTTCCTGTGATGCACACATTACATAACTAGCTGTTTGACAACATTGATGGCATGGGTAACATTTGTGACAGTGTGGATTGTGCCATATATATATATATATATATATATATATATATATATATATATATATATATATATATATATGTGTGTGTGTGTGTGTGCATGTGTGTGTGTGTGTGTGTGTGTGTGTGTGTGTGTGTGTGTGTGTGTATCTATATGTGTGTGTATATATCTATATATATATATATATATATATATATATATATATATATAGAGAGAGAGAGAGAGAGAGAGAGGGAGAGAGATGTCACGCACACCAGTCAACTAGCTTGTACTGATCATAATGTCATATACACGTATAGCAGCATCCCTCCTAACACCTCCAGCAGATGTTACAGTATCAGGACAGTGATTACCTCATAGAGTGCGGACATGTCATAATAGTTGTACAAGTCTGTTTGTGCAGAACCATCTCTGATCACTCTAAATCACATATGTTATGTCAGATACATGGGATTACTGGTGATATTATTCCAATATTGTCCATATTGTCCATGACTATGTGTGCTTCTTTAACTGTAGTCCATGAGCCTTTACCTGTACCCCACTTGCTGGAGACCTCTGCTGAGATTACACTCATATTCATGAAAATCAGTTTGCATAGCTTCACAATATGCACCGTACCCCAACTGTATATTGCATCCCTGATAGATGTCCTCTGTATTGTTCATATGAGGATGCTTATCTCACACATACATCTTCCCCATTGTTATGTCACCTTGTGTGTCAGTCACATAATACATATTTTCACTGTGCAGTCTGTACTATACCATACTGATATGTGATTGTTGTTTCTGTCAAAACTGTTTTCCACTGACATGCCCTCATCTGCTATACGTTAGATTATTTCACCTGCCCTCATTCCCTGTGTTGATTCCTACAACTCATCTGTGTGGCCCTTTTCAATACACACACTTCTCCTAAGTGTTTATTTTACATGACAGTCCACGTACCCTTACAGATCATTTACACAACTTCAGTACAGAATGTCTGGAATGGGATTTCACAATACTGTTCTCTGTGCACACTTTCCCGTATTGTGTTTGGATCATATACATAACTATCATACCTCTCAAGTGTCCAGCTTTTCACCTTATATCTTTTGGTCTGTTCCATATAAAATGTGCGGTTTCTGCCATATTATTGGGATGATCTCAGGACTGAAGTCACTAAATAATTACATACATTTGAGTTTCAGACTTCAAATCCTTTAGAAAATGAATCTTAACACAAACATTGTTATGCTAGCACACTTCTAAATTTAAAAGAGCAAATACATAAAATTTGTCCTTATTTGTGGGTCATTGCCCCCCCCCCCTAATTTTGGGCTTTGCTCAAATTTCTTGCACTAAGACATTAAGAGCTATGATAACTATATGTTAAGCCCTGGCGATCATTGTGGGCATTCTGCGCAAACATGCTAATCTACTGTGCTTTGATGTAAAGAGGTTTGCTATCTATGTTGCTTTAGGGTCAATATTATAGTATTGAAGTTTATAAAACTTTGAATGCTATAATATTGATCCGTTTTTGTCAAAATCTCAAAATAGCAAAGCCACGGAAATTCAAAATCTTACCTAGGGTAAGATTTCAGTTGTCCATTCCATGGCTTCGCTATTTACTCTACTGTGGTGGGAAGGTTACGGACCAGGGTAAGGTAAGTATGCAAACGGAGGTTATGGACGGGGTTAAGGTAAGTGTGGGAATGGATCGGGGTAAGGTGAGTGTCCGATAGTTAGGGACATTAGAGTTAGGCAGCGGGTAAGATGAGTGTGCGACAGTTAGGGACTTTAGGGTTAGGGAGTGGGTAAGGTGAGTGTGCGGTAGTTAGGGGCTTTAGGGTTAGGGAGCGGGTAAGGTGAGTGTGTGGTAGTTAGGGACTTTAGGGCTAGGGAGCAGGTAAGATGAGTATGCAGTAGTTAGGGACTTTAGGGTTAGGGAGTGGGTATGGTGAGTGTGCGGTAGTTAGGGACTTTAGGGTTAGGGTTGGATTAAGGTGAGTGGATAGGTAGTAGTGTAGGGTTAGAATTATGGTTTTGTTAAGTGTATGTGTGTGCTTTATTTATTTTGGTGTGCTTGTGTTGTGTGTTTGTGTTTTGGAACAGCAAGTTTTTTCCCTGGGAAAAAAATGTGCTGTTCTGTATGTTCGATATTTTGTGGTTTAGATATTTTAGGTACAATGAAATAGCATTTACTATTTAAATTGTATGATAGGGTAATATAAACGCTTGCTTTACATGGTTTCCTGGACAACAACACTGTTGCCAGCCACAAAACCATGCTTATTTACATTTAAACATGGTGTATGGCATGAATATGTAATTAGTGCTGCTGCTCACAATGCGTCACTTCACACACACACATGTAAACTCCATGTAGTCTTTGTGCAAAGCCTACACTGAGTATATTTAATCCCAGGTCATATCTTCTTTGTTAATTTCTTATTATATACTTAATTTTCAGTTTCTTTAATTACAGCACCAGCAATGCAATGCTGACAGTACTAGAACCTTCCTTGAATAGGAAAGGAATCTACCTTTAGTACTTCCAGATTTAAGAAATTCATATACATTTGCTGACTCTGTGTGTGTGTGTGTGTGTGTGTGTGTGTGTGTGTGTGTGTGTGTGTGTGTGTGTGTGTGTGTGTGTGTATGTGTGTGTGTGTGTGTGCGTTTGTATATATGTCTATGATGGCTAACAAACAACAGTCATTGCCCTACAATTTATGTCTGCCAGAACATATCTGATTTTAGGGTAATTTCAAAATATTATATGCATTAACATGCACGCACATAAATTTGAATGAACAAAATAAAATTAAAGGACAGTCTAAACTGATGTTACCTTCTGCTAGATACATCTGCATGACCACTTACTATGTAACTCACTGATCTTACCAAGTCTGGAGCAGTAACTGTTTCTTGGGAACAAAATAAAGCACTCCCAAGCAGTTCTTTATAAACTTCCACAAGCTGTGTGCTACTAGATACTTTATATGGCATGTCTTTCCAATTAATGAAAATGCAATGAGATATAGAATTTTGAATTTTATTTCTTTCTGTTTTATCATGTACATGTATGGAGCTGTTTATACCTGTCCTGTGTTATTTAGTTTGAGAAGTCAACAGAAATGAGTAATTAATTGTCATTCCACAATAGTTCTGCATTTTTTGGACACTTGCTCATAGCTAAGTATTAGATTAGCTGCCCTTATGGGCCATTCTAAACCTAGCCAGTTTCCCTTGTAGAGCATCAAACCCTGTACATTTTGTCTATGTGATAAATACTTTAACCACTATGCCAACCCACAACTCACAGGTTATAAATAGTTCACAGTATTTATAGACTGGACACAGACAATTCTGTGAAGAGGCTTTTATATCTGTGGGGTCATATTGCCCTATGCACCACATGAGTTATCTATGCATTGTAAGGTCTGTAGAGACCTGCAAATGTATGAATGATTTCTTGCACAGTCAAGGACAACTTGACAGGAGTAATGTCTTCATTTAATTATCTAATAATTATATAACGTCTCAGACACCACAAGTTCACATTCATTACAGTTTACTGTTCCTCCTTATTTTCTATGGTTTCGTTGGACCGAATATGCTATTTTTCACTATAAAACATGGACATTCTATTTCTGCAAATCTGTATGTCAATGAATTAACACCAGCTTCAATGCCTGCTACATCTGACTGTACTGACTACAGGCAAGAAAGTATTGGATAAATGTCTTTCTTAATAGTTTTATATATTGTTTGGGGAAATGAATCTACGTATATGAATGATTTTTAGTTGCCCAAATCATATATACATTTACCTCAAAATTGCACTGATCTAGATTTCCACCATCAACATCAGTAGTAAGTTTTTATTTTTTAATCTCAGCTATATTTATTATAAAGATAAGTTTGAGACCTCCACATTTAATTCTGCTACCTTTTTCTTATTCTCCTCATTATCAGGGGAATAAAGGAGAGATCTGCATAAACCCTAAACTTATACTTTATATGACTAATTTGTTTGCATTGGCCATGCCAAGTAAAGAAAGAATACAGAGGAAATATTGATACTGCCTTATGGATTAGATTAGAGCAAACAAACGTATGCACAAACTGTAATACTTAGAAATAGCATGGACAATTGAAAGCTTTCCTGAGAGCTTCGGGTTGATAATGCTACAGTGTATCAGCAGATCCATGGAAGAGTGAATTAAACATCCCAGCAATGCGCATTCGCTAAACAGAGTTTACAGTGCTATGATCCTTAGAAAGCATTTTATATCCACTTTAGCACCAGTAATGATATTAGCTACAATACAAATATTGTAGTGACCCTTAGTATTCAAATAGAAAACACAGAAATCATTTATCCTTGACATACTGAGTCCAGATTGTGAAGGGTTCGGAGCAAGTACAGATAAAACTCTATTAGGAGCATGAAAGGTATTATGTTGTGCTCATTGCATTAATGGTAATGATATCTTAAAAAGACTAATGAGACATTAATGCTTTGTATCTTTAAATATAGATCATAATAACCCTTAAACATATGTGGACAGAGAACTGATGGATGATAATAAACCTCAAATATAAATGGAGTATAATACATAAAGTGGTTACCAGATGACCCAGCTACATTTTTAATCACCTTCCTTAACAGTATGCTGAAAAGAAATTGATAGATTTATCTTTAATGCTGAACACACACTAGTAGTTTATTTGCATTGCTGGTATACAGTCAGTTCTCCCTGAGCTACCATGTGCCAGCTATAAACACAAATAATGAGGTCAAAAAGTAAAAAAAAAAAAAAAAGTTCCCTGTTCTTTTTATTTCTCAACACAACTCTACATATGAAAAATGTATCTTTAAGATACTAAGATTATGCCTAGCCCGGCTAAGGATTTCACCAAAGGTTAAACCTGTGCTCTGGTATATGATTTCAGGTACATGCATCATTAATCTGCATGTAGCTTCATGTACACTTCCTGGCTAACCCCATATGACATATTATCTTAGGCCACTGATCTTCCCTCCTTAAAGATACTCTTCAAGGTGAATATAACACAAATGTTCTAATTAAGTGATGAGCCATTACCAGTATCTCTCTAGTCCAGCTATATGGAGTATGATCTGCTTTACAGCTGACCGAATGAACTTAGCTGAGAGTACCTCAAGATATTCAGCTTTGCTACAGAAATGGCTGCTAGAAATAATTTCCCAGTGACGAGTGACCATGGTGTAATACTGGAAACCTTTTTAGATTACTTACAAAGTACTCCTATACTTTTTGCACTGAAACAATAGATTATTGAGGGATTAGGAATGGAAAATGTTCCATTTTTTGTAGCATTTGTTGAGGAGCAGTGCGCTGAGCTGTTTTTACACAGGTACCACTGGCATATTATGGGGACAACATAAATGTATAACTGTATGGTCACATAATTATGGTGGAAAGAGAAACATCTTGCAGGTATGAAAACAGTTACCCACACAAATTAAAATCTCATAACTCAGCTAATAACAACAAAACATGACTGAGGATGTGCTAATTCAGGGAATCAGAATTACAGAAATTAAAATAAGAAGGTACTTATACTCAAAAGGCAAATACCCCTATTTAAATGGATGCTGGGTTTGGTTTATATTGTAGCAGAGTCAAAAAATGTATTAGGTTGAAAGTAGGCAAGTTGCAGTATGAGTGTGGAAATTCAGACTTCTGGATTCCTATGAAGTGAATTTATTTTTGGAACTAGTACTGTCATTAAAAATAATAATGTTGTTGCGTCTTTCGGCTTTTCCCGGTTAGGGGTCGCCACAGCGGAACTCCGGTCCGCTAATGATTGGCAGTAGATTTTTATGTGCCGAGTTGCCAGCTCTGACACACAACCTTCAACGAAGGTATTCCCATTCACGCATGTCTCCATGCAGAAAATGCTCTAGCTGAGAATCTGACCGGACAGCGTCTTGTTGTGAGGCGACAACGCTACCGCAGCACCACCACCGCAGCAGAATTTCAAGGAGTGTTCCAAATCTCCTAAACATTTACTGTTCTCATACAGCTGTAACAGTCAAGTATGAAACTTACTGTTGTATATTAAATGCTGTTTTGCAGGAAGAAGCCCCCCATCACTATCGATATCAGTGGGCTGCGACCTCACCTACACTAATTATGTATACTATCTACAAGATAGCTGTACCTCGCAGAAGGTGGAAATCTATGAAATATAGCAATTTCAGACCTAGTATGTAGTCACCTCCAGATGCATGCCATTTCCTGTTCTTTCAGGACTCACACTATCAAATTTTAAAAATTAAAGGGGACCTTACTAGTAAGCAGGAAAAAAGCACAAAACAGGTAAATTGGGTTATACTTATATGTTATCAAAGGTAGCATGTTTGTAAATTATCTAGGTGTTCTTGGTAATTAGTGTTTGAATTTCATAAAAGACAAAACAATGAACAAATAACCTCCCCACAGAGTGTTTCATATCAAGCCCTAATGCATTTATTGCAGCCTTCTTATCAGTAAATTGCAGTACATGTTTAAACATACTCATTGGTGACAAAGATTAAACAAGCTAACAGACACTTTAGAAAATATACTGCTAAAGAATGTCATTGAGGCCTATAAGTACTGTGAAAACTGTCAGTTATCGTTCCCGATCTTGATTGTAGTTTGCAGTATTTTTGCTGATAAGGCTGTATTAAGGAATATGAATATGAAAGTCTCATCAGAATGGATATTAGAAGACCGTCTGCATTAACAAGAATTGCTTGCTTTAACAGATAACAGTTTTAGTAGTCAAATTTGTATGACAAGGTCAAGTGTCATATTTCTTTTCTTTTCATCACAAAACATTGTTGTGTAGTAAACAATAAAACAATCCATCTACCTCATATATGCACTCTGGGAATGTTAATGTCAGCATGGTATTTTATCTTTAGAATAGCTTGACAATATAAATCAAAACAGAAGTATAATTTATGGTAACTTAAAATGTGCAAACTCTCTTTGACTTGTTCCAAGTTTTATTAATCTGGAGAAAGCAGCTGATATAGCAAAATGCTGCAACATGTCACAACTCATTTAGAAATGGAATGCTCTCTGTGTTTTAATCACAATATGTAATCCCAGAAGAACACTTGTTTTTAATTAGATTTTGCTACATACCAAATGGTATCAGGCAGTTTAATGTGGAGTAAGTGAACATAATTGATTAATATGGGTGGTCATGAAAAATGGCTTTTATCTGAGGAATGGAAATATTTTATTCATCACATAATTTGCTGTTCTCACGACAATTGTTTACAATCTACTTTTTTATTTTCTCATCGGAATAAAGATTTCATTTTTATGTTTAACCCCAGTGCTGAACTGAGTAGGAAACAATTGATCTAAGTAGATTTTCTTTGTAAGTAGCTGTCTTCATTATTATATATTTAACAGATACTTCTGTTCACTGGGCATTTGTACTCTTCTACTGAAAACAGCAGCTTGCAAAAAAAACTAAAGTAAAACGTTTAGAACATTGTGTGACTGCTTCAGTCTGTATTAGGCATTGTAATTCATTATACAAAACAATAACAGCAGATATTTTGCTTTTGCTTTTTTGATGTAGTGGGTAGAAAAATGCAAGGCAAACATCAACAATTCTGAAACCAAACATACAGCTAACATTCATTCCATTAGTGTGTTTTGTGATCATGGCTACATCCATTTACATCTTCATATTTTAAAAACTGATCAGAAAATACATACTCATCGACAAGAATTTAAAATTTTCTTTTTAATAAGTTTATTTTTTATACTGCATAAAAGACTTATGGAGCAGCCTTATTCACTTTCTGTTGTTTAAATAGGTATGAGATGGTTTGGATAGGATAAATGATAAATTAAACATGAGTAGTGCAGATGATGCGAAAATTACTTTAGAAGAATTAGGGGGTTTTCTAAAGGGTCTATGTCAATTATTCTAATGCTTAAAATGTCAAACGTTATATGGTTGAGACCATATGTTCGACATTTCAGGTGTTCAAAGGTTTACTTTTAATGGTACTGTACAGTGCAGAATGGGAGAATTTCCCTTTTCTGCACTGAAGTGCGGTCTCAGAGTTGGTATATTTAAGTAGGGGAGGTGCGGTGGGTGTAGGGGGGCTTGCCCTCCTGCTCACACTGTTAATGTATGTTTTTCTTTTTTTTTTTTTATTAGATATTCGAACTTCCAAATATCGACCATATGGTCTCGACCATATGGTATTCGACATTTTTGAATTTCGAATATTTGACATAGACCCATTCTAAAGCGGCTATACACCAAGGACATTTCTATGAGTTACTGTACTATGGGCAGTTTCAGTTTCACCAGAGTTATAACATATTTCACTGTCTTTGCTGTATTCAATGTTGTTTAATATTTATTAAATTAAGCATTTGAAAGACCAAACATTGTATAATTAAAAACATTAAAAAAACACATCATGCCTAAGAAAGAGACAGTAAATAAGGGCTCAGGATTGAATGTTGTCAAAGACTCTACAAAACACATTTGTGCTTAGGAATCTTCTGAAAGAAGTTACAGAGCTACATGTTCAAATCCAGGGTGTTAGGGATTCCCACAGGACAAGTGCATAAAATACAAATATCTCATCTAGTCAAAGCCTTCACTCTCTTCCTGAGAGTTATGGGAAGCCCCTGTCAGGATATCTAAGCTGGGAGATAAAATAATTGTGCCTCATTTAAATAGGCAACAATAGTATATCAACTGACAAATAATTGCACTGTTCCTTACAGAGCTGTAAAGGTTAACAACATGTTGAGCTTTCAGGCTAGCAGGAGCCCTTCCTCTAGACTTATTCAACAGCTGATGTTAGATACAGTGTTTAAATATCCACTTGTGACTACAAAGGGATGTATATAATTTCTTTCCTACAGGCTATAAAAATCACACCGTAAAAAAAAAAAAAGTTTTTTGGATGTTTACTATGACAATACACCACACACACACACACACACACACTCACACACACACACACACACACACACACACACACACACACACACACACACACATGCACACCACACTGTGTATTTAGCTAAGGTGTATTCTCATACTAAATACACAAGCTGCACATTTTATTCCATAATGGAAATTTCAAGTGACTTCTTTAGCCAATAGGTCAACAGGAAAAAACGATGTATTTCCTTTTCTAGGAGCAAGTAAATATTTAATATCAATTACTTAGTAATTCATGAGAATGAGCTTCTTCTAGCCTGAAAGCTCAAGTAATTACAAAACCTATGATGGATAAATTAAAAGTATTACATAATGGCTGTGCTGCAGACTGTCTGCGTTTTCTGTTAGTGGACAAGCACAGCACAGCATTTCTTATGTTTTCTATGAAACTTTCATTAGAAATTATGTGATCAAAATTTAATTTCACTGGAAATCAAGTTTTAAAATCAGCATTCACTGAAAGTTCTGTAGCAAAAACACTATTCACTGAAAGTTAGAGCAACAACATTAGTTTTAAGGAAGGAATATTTTCTTAGAAGTTTTTTCTTAGCAAATTATACTTATGGTCATGTATACTGCTTGGTGGTACAGTTGTAGACTTTTGATGTGTGGGTGTGTTTCTATATTTGTGAGTTTGAGTATACATGTGCATGAATGTCTCTACTCTGAGCCTATGTTATCACTGCAATTAGGGTGATTATATAGTGGATGGGGTATTTATGCTACCACAATGCATGAGCTGTTAGGGAGAAGATTACTGCAGCTAAGTCTGACAGCACAGTGTTCAATTCGGGGGCATTATGATATTATAATGCACGACTAATATGAGGTATTTTTGTGTGTGGCTTTACCTTGTCTCTGAGATAGAGCTTCTGCTTCACACTAATTGATCAACTCATGTTAAGCAATTAGCACTGGCAGAGCAATTTTCAGCAGAAACCCAAGAAGAAATGCGCCAGATGCATGTCTTTGTGACATGGGAGGTAACTGGAACACCCAGAGGAAACCCACATGAATGCAAGCAGGACATGGAGACTCTGCACAGAAGGTGAGAATCAAACTAGAGAACCTCTTGCTGTGAGGCAACAATGCTAGCGCCGCTCCACTGCACTGTTCATTTTCCAAAATCATATAAGGATGATCTGAAAGTCCAGACATAATTATCTCAATGGCAACCATTAGTCACTGGCACAGTAACTACAAAAGGAGGTGATTCTAGGTACAATGGAGGTGGTGACAAGAGCACTTTTGTAAACACCAAAGACTAAAACAATTGGAAGCGATTCTCATTTCATGACATTTAACTGTAAAGTCAATTAAGAACTGGATTCAATCCTGACTTACCATTAAAACACGCAAAGGCTTTAGAGAAATTAAAAAGAGAGAGAGAGAGAGACAGAGAAGTCATGATGACCAGGACAAGGGTGAAAGAGATAGATTCTAAAAGAAGAGTGGTGAGCTGCACAAGATAACTGAGTAATCATTATGCATATTGCAAGTCTGCAGTGATGTAATAAGACAGAAATGCAGTGATTATAGGGAAAAAAATTAACAAATGGAACATAGTAGCCACATTTGTTGCAATGTGTTCAGTGGTTTCCACAATTATCTAGTTCATATGTGAAGAAGTTAAACATTGGACAGTGTTAAAATTAACACAGTTACTTATTTCTTACTTTTTTGCTACTATGTTTTTGAGATAAGGGCTGGTAAATGAAATCAGTGGCTTCTGATTTGTCATAATCAAAGAATAACAACTCAAAAACAGGCTGAGACAAAACAGGGGTTGAGTGTGTAATTTTGGAAATAAAAACTGAGGAAAATGAAAGAAAATAAAATTAACGAAAAAGAAGAACAAACAACAGTTTTATTGTTAATGCAGAATACAGGACAGATAAATGATATCTTCTATCTTAGAAACATCAAGAAAAATCTATCTCAATATTAATTCATATGAGCAGTAGTTGAAAAGAGAAATGATTTAAATGAAAATGTTTTTTTTTTTTTCAGTAAATAACCATATGATTTATGATGCTATATATGTGGAAATTATGTTTCTTTCGCAACATACCTCTTAGCATTGGAGTGTGAAAATCAGACTATGGATAAGAATGACAAAGCAAAAATGTACATGGGGATGAAATCTGAATCATGGTGCGAAATCACTAGTCAAGCAGGACTGTACTTGGACTGAGCCAGCTGCTGGCAACACAGTATTAAACAGAGGATAAAGGTTTGCTGTTCATAAAAATAAAGCAAGACTTAGATTTTTGTGGTGCTTGTTAAAATATAGTGACCACTCATTTTAAAGGTCTTCTGAGAATTCTGATTTATAGTTATGGATGTTTTGTCTCTTTACAGGGGCATGTTCAGAACTGTGTTTTGTATTATTCCATCTAGCTTTGCCATCCGTGACATATATATATATATATATATATATATATATATATATATATATATATATATATATAAATATATATATATATATATATATATATATATATATATATATATAGGTCTACTTTTAAATCCTGAACTGCCAGAAGACAGAATCTGAAAAGATCGAGACCAGAATCATGAACTATCACTATCTCAAATGTCTAAGGCTCCCTGGTATGTAAATAAAACGTGGTGGAGGTAACGTTTTAAGGTTGTTGTGTTGGTAGAGATACTTATGGTATTTTAAAGTGTAAAATATGTGAAGAACTGCTATGTAAGTTCAGGTTTTTGCAATGGTGAGTAATTTAAGAGAGTTCCTTACTTGTAACGATTTATGATATTTTCTTGTAGTGGAAGGGTGAAATGTGTGTCGTGTTATGTATGTGGAGTGAACCTGTTAAGAGAGATGTGCATTGTGACCACTAGGATTTATCCTTCTTTTAAAGTTAGTGCGATCTCAGTGTTGGTATATTTAAATTGAAGGGGTTTGGGGGGTGCCGGGGGAGAATTGACTAATTGTACTGTGTATGTTTTGTTTCTGGTTTTGGTATTTGGGGAATTGAGTTTGTAACGTTTCAAGACATTGATAGTTCATGTTCCTGGTCTCAAGCTTTTAGGATTCAGTCTTCTGGCAGTTCAGGATTTAAAAGTAGACCCATATATATATTGTATATATATATATATATATATATGTATATATATATATATATATATATATATATATATATATATATATATATATATATATATATATATGTACACATACATACATACATACGCACTACATATTGAATTTCAACATCTCCCACAGAATGAACAGAACAGGAATGTATAATCAGTACAGACATTTCCTAGCAAAATGAACTAGTTCAACCATCTCCTTCTTGCACTGCATTATCAATTAGAACAACTCTTTTGCATTCAGGACTTCTTCAAAGTGCTCCTTTAATCCCAAAACAATGTAATTTAATTTTGGTCGACATTTCTTCTATCTAATGTTTGTTTGTGTCTTTCGGCATTTCCCGGTTAGAGGTCGCCACAGTGGAACTCCGATCCGCTAATGATTGGCAGTAGATTTTTACGTGCTGGCTTGCCGGGCCTAATGCACAACCTTCAACAAAGGAACGCCCATTCATGCATGTCGCCACACAGAAGACGCTCTAACTGGGAATCAAACGGGCAACGTCTAACTGTGAAGCGACAATGCTACCGCAGCACCACCAATGTCTTGATTTAAATTATGGGATGGATTGCATGAATCTCTTTGAAGCCATCTGAAGCTCATTATTTATGACTTCACCCACTGTTCTCTGTACAAGAGCCTTCAGTTCCGCAAGTACTGTATCTTCCATGCTTATTTCTTGTTAGTATGTATCTGGGTGCAAGTACTTGAAATACATTAATATGGTAACTATTTATTTCACTTTTATTATAGTAAAAACATCTACTGTGCACATAGAAAAATATATGAAGTCTTTAATAACCCATCTACTTGCTTGGCAGGATGGTCAATGCAAATGTTTTTGAGCATCTGACTGAAGTAAATTACTGTATCCATCATTTCATTCACTTTGGTCACAAAAAGCAGCAGTGCCGATAGTTAGAAATGGCTATGCTTGGAAGAAAGCAAGGTAGTCTGAGAAATTGATTAATGATTTTACTTAACTACAGTTAAGCAGACATTGATTTGGCTTGTATGGAGTAAAGGAAATGTGTGGGATATGGATATATGTGTGAAAAATAAGCACAGCTTTTTATATGTAAGCAATTTATGTAATTTCTTTGCAGTCAAAAGATAATTACCCTGTCAGAAGCATAACTTCTGCTGGGGCAGTGAAAAGGTCATAATAGCTGAAACAATTCTTTGTGGTGTTTCATAAATATTATTAAGACTAAGCACATTTTTCCCTCCAGTATATTTTATAATTTCACATCTTTATGTCTGTAGAGGATGAGAGGTTCACAACAATTTACAAACCTGTGTTTTGATTTTACTGGCAACTATATAATACATAAAAAGCATAATAACTTTGTTGCTATAATATAGACATCATGTATCCTAGATAATGCTACTTTCCAGGATCTACATTTTCATGTAAAAAATAATGTCACTGCAGGTTTTGACTTCATATTCTGATATTTACAAGCAGTTGTTCCATTACCTGTACATTTAAAAGCAAAGTTTAAGGAGATTACTAAAAACATAGCTCTGTTGTATAAAACAATATATATATATATATATATATATATATATATATATATATATATATATATATATATATATATATCAAATATTTCCATGTAAAAATAATGTCACTGCAGGTTTTGACTTCATATTCTGAAATTCACAAGCAGTTGTTCCATTACCTGTGCATCTAAAAGCAAAGCTTAAGGAGACAACTAAAAACATAGATCTGTTGTATAAAACAATATAAAATGTCAAACTGCCTCTGTGGCATGGTGCCATATTGCTAGACACCATCAGTAGGCATGCATGAGCATCAGTGTGGGCTACCAATTTGCATGAAAGTTGCTGTCCATTAGCAGTGAATTTATGGTGAATATTCCAGTTATAAAAAGCAAAGAAAAAGTTCTAGTAGATATAACAGTATTGACAAAATTATTTTCAGTAAAACTAACTACAGAAAAGCTGAAATGATGCTATTCCATATCCTAGACAATTGATTTACTTTTTGTTCTTTCTATATTATTTTTAATGTTGATGTCTAGTATTATGCAAAGAAGTTTGTCTTCTGTACCAGGCTGAGGGAAGGTGGCTTGGCAACAGATTAGAAAGAGCAACATGATTTTAACCCTGATGAAAAGAAGGGATGCACCAGTTTAGCAAAGGAGATGTGAATGTTCCATTTCGTTTTGTTACATCCTCATGTCTGAGTAACCACCAGTCTAGTGGCCACATGATGAGTCAGTTAAATATCTCTACATAGTTTAACGTTGACTTTTGCTGACATTCAGTGGTTAGGGGATTCATAGATTACTGGCTGTTTGAGGGTGTAGTTGGAAGGAACAACAACAAAATTGAAGAATATAAGGAAAATACAGGTCAGTCGCATTAGCTATTTTCTGTTTTACAGAGCATTCCTGTAGTTACCTTCTTCCTTGCTTAGTTCATTATAGATCATCATCTCTGGAGGACTACAGTCAGTGGAATGATACATTTAATAGTGTCAGACATTTGACTTTATTACTATCCATGGAGAATGGCTGTTGGTGCTAATTTGGTGAGCCAATAATTCATCTGAATTCATTCACTAGCTAAAGTCATGGTTTCTTAAATGTTTCCTTATTTTTGACATCTTGTTCTTCACTAGATGGGCAGGTGTTCCCCCTTGTTTAGTTGGAATTCACCATTTAGAAGGGAGCACTTGGCTTTAGAAATGCAGCATTTATACCTCAAACAAGTTAAAATAAAAGGAGAAATTATATTGTTGATGTTGTTGGGGATGCTAAAGGCTCAGATGTTGGCTATGTAGTTCCAGGTCTTTAACTGGGTTAGGGCACTGTAGGACCAAGGCTCTAGCCTGGTTGTGGTGTTTTGGCTTACTTTTACAGTTTTCTTGACATGGCAGTTCCTAGCATGCATTTCAAGGGTGGAGAGTTATGTGGTATATTATACCTAGCCTCATATTTATGTTGTGTTCTAAACAAATACATACATAAATAAATTTGTCATTCCCTGGCATAGTAGTGAGGACTGAAGTCACCAAATATAATTGGACAATTAAGTTTCAGTCTTCGTCTCCTTCAAAATAAATGGTCCCCTTCTCAGCTTTTTGGTTTTGAAGGTATTAAGGATATAATTCTGACCAGCTGTGTTAACAACAGCTGTCTTATTCAGTAGACAGATTCTTAACTTTGTGTTATGAGACAGGTGATTGATCTGAAGAGACTCACCAGGTCACGTCAGCAGCTTTATTCAGGAGATTCCTGCCATTACTATTTTGTCTTTGAGACATAAATTCTTACTATGAAATTTAGCACAAATGGGGTTGGCTTATAACAATGTTAAACATAATGTTACCTTTATATATGAATATGTATATGTATATCCATCTATATATGCTTATCTACATATATATAGGTTTACTATTGAAACCTTGAAACTGCATCCGTCAATGGCCTTAACTTCGAGCCAATATCTTGAAAACTGCAACAGCAAACAAGCAGGGAACTTGAAACTGAATACATTGACTCCCATAGTTCAATGTATTCAACATAGCAGGAGGTGACATCAATCACCCAAGCTATGCACCCTAATGTACCGTAACACTCTAAAGTCAATGGTACATCACTTTTACTATTTTACAGGGGGCAAGCCCTCCTACACCACCACACTCTCAGCAACTTATATATACCAACTCTGTGATCACACTACAGTGAGGAAATTTGTTAATTCCCTGTTCCTCACTAAACTGCAATTTCCACTGAAAATTCTGAACTCAGATACTTGAACTACACTGCAATGAGGAAATGGGTTAAATTCCTGTTCCTCACTGAACTGTGACCTCCACCCAAAATTCTGAACTCAAATATTCAAACTACACTACCCATGAGATGTAGTGTAGTCAATGTATTTGGGTACACAAAACTCCCTCTTGGAAAACAGCAAGTCAACATTGTCACTCTCGATTGACTGCAATTCACAAATCTAATTGTAAACCATATGGAGAGATAGATAGATAGATAGATAGATAGATAGATAGATAGATAGATAGATAGATAGATAGATAGATAGATAGATAGATAGATAGATAGATTAGATAGATAGATAGATAGATAGATAGATAGATAGATAGATAGATAGATAGATAGATAGATAGATAGATAGATAGATAGATATTGTACATAAGCAGCTTAATGAGCTTGCTGGCAGTCTGTGCTATTTGGGTCAGATAGTCCTAGCAAAGTTATGGCTATGGAACTAGAAGGCTTGACCTTAAACATGAATGAAAAGTTTTTTTACTCCCTATTGAAATGATGGCACTCAAAATGCTGAGTGCTGACATGCGAAAACAAAAGACCAAAAATCCAGGAGGACAGCAAATCTGGAACATCACTTTTTTCTTTTAAACTTCTTTTTTTTTTAGAGCAAGCCTCACATACCCTTTACATTTATACATACTAATTGCAAGATTGTCATGCTCAGATAAGAGAATATCCAGAGAAATGGCCATCTCAGACTTAGTATATATAAGTTTGTTTCTTTGGTCTTTCATTCTCCAATGTTTGGGTCTCATTCTACCCAACATTGCAAATGATTACTTTTTAAATTTTTTTTTTAAGCTTGGCGTTAGACCTGTAAGGCTGCTGATTTTGAGCCTTGTGAAGGAAAGTTTATATCTTTATTTATATATCTAATATATATGGATCACTATTAGCTGATCACATTTTCAGAAACTTGAAATTCATATGGTTAAGACCATATGATCAAATTTTTGAAAAATGAAGCTTTTGAATGGAGGTCGTAGTACAGCAAGGATCTGAAAATTTACTCTTTTCTTCACTGTAGAAACAGTCACCAAAGCCATTGATGAGGGAAAGGCAGTCCATACAGCCTACCTCGATCTGGCGAAGGCCTTTGATACAATACCCCACTCGGGTATCATTGAAAAACTCATCAGCTTAAATGTTAACCCATACATCACAAGATGGGTTGCAAACTGGCTGAGTGACAGAACCCACAGGGTCAGAGTTGCTGGCGCCATATCAGACTCAAAGCCTGTCACAAGTGGTGTACCACAGGGCTCAGTCCTGGGCCCACTCTTGTTTGGCATCTACTTTTCCGAAGTACAAGCAAACACAGGAGGGTTATGGCTGACAAAGTTTGCAGATGACTGCAAATTGGCGCCATAGTAGAAAACACATCTGACACAGATATCCTTCAGAAGGGTCTCACAGAAACGGATAACTGGTGCCAGAGCCATGGCCTAAAGTTAAATGCCAAAAATGCATAGTCATACCCTTCGGGAAAAACAAGGTTACCCCTAGCTACCAAATAGGTGGCAATCCACTGAGTACAGAAGAAGTTATCAGGGACCTGGGGACCCAGGTTGATAGTAGTCTGTCATTCGACACCCATGTAGCTAAAGTAGTTAGGAAGACCTTCTACATTGCCCACCTTATCATGAAGGGATTCTCATCTAGATCAAGGGAGGTCATAGTCTCCCTATACTCATCACTCATCAGACCAATGATTGAGTACAATGCCCCATTCGGAATGTATCTGACCCGACACTTGCAGCAGCTGGAGAGGCCACAAAAGTTCCTCACCAAAAGGATAAAGGGTCTCAAACATCTGTCCTATGCTGCCCGACTGAAAGAACTCCAGCTCTATTCAGTCGCACGCTTGCTCAGAGGTGACCTTTGCCTAACATACAAGGCCATGTCAAACCCAGATTTGATGAATATGCTTCACCTCAAAAATCTAGATCCGTCAGAGCCACAAGGGCGGAGACTTAAACCTCGACACGGCTATTAATAGGACGTGCTGGAGGGATAGATTCATCACCCAAAGACTCCCTATGCTGTGGAATAAAATCCCGGTATATGTGAGGCAGAGCACCTCACTGGCCTTGTTCAAGAGAAATCTTGACCAATGGATGGGAGATCGCAGATATACCCCAGGGATTACCTCAGTGTCACTGCTCAACAGAGGCACAGCAAAATAATGGGTATAGTTCCCCATACTAAAGGGGTGGCGTAAGCCACAAAACTATGGGCTAGGCTTGTAAATGCCCTCGGGCAGATAGCCTAGTATGAACCTATGAACCTATGAACCTATGTAGTGTGATCCCGGAGTTGGTATATATAATTTGTAGGGGGGTTGGGGGACGGTGGGGTTGCTGGGAGGCTCCCCCCCTGCATAAATGTAAAAAAAAGTAGATTTTTTTTTGATATTCAAGTTTTCGTAAACTCAGTCATATGATCTTGTATATTTGAATTTCAAGTTTCTAAAAACTTGATCATCTGACATAGAGACATATATGTGTGTGTGTATGTGTGTGTGTGTGTGTGTGTGTGTGTGTGTGTGTGTGTGTGTGTGTCTGTGTGTGTGTGTGTGTGTGTGTGTGTGTGTGTGTGTGTGTGTGTGTGTGTGTGTGTGTGTGTGTGTGTACACACACACACACACACATATATATATAAACATACATACATATATATATATATATATATATATATATATATAAAATCCTTATTATTATTATTTCAACTATACTGGCTGTATTTAACAGTTGTATAATCACATGCCACAGCTACATTTGGGTAAATTAGCCTGGCCACCATTCATCGCTCTCAACCTTTCATCTTCATATGTGTAACAATACCTGCAGAATGTGAAACAAATGCACAAAATTGGGAAATCCTTGCTAACAGCTTATTGATGAATGCACTTAAAGAGGTCTCTTAGTGAAAATGCATTACTTTTTTACTTATGTAATATCCTCTTGATGAGTTTATATGTTTAGCAGTACCTTGAATATCAGTTTGAATGAAAAATAAAAAAATAAAAGTATAATAGCAATTGTTAACACTAAGGATGGTGAGCCTGTTTTACTGTGGAGCTGAAAAAAACATGGACTTTTGAGAGTCAAGATACAGAATATTCCTCTTAATGTGTATATTTGAGGGGTACGGCTTCCCTTCAGAAAATAACTAACAGTATTGAGTGGTGCAATAATATATATTTTTTTCTCACGGGTATGCTAGCATTACAAGAGCTCCAGTCCTGTTAGTAGAGGATAGCCTTGGAGGCAGAGGCTTTGTTTGGGGAACTCCCAACAGCCAGCAGCTAACAGCAATAAGTAACAGTGTAAAGTTGCCTGCTGTGGAGTACAAATCCAGAGAGGACAAGATGGCATCTAAGAGACTTAAACAGCATGTAAAGAAGAGGAAAGCAGATTTTTTTAATCAAGGAGCAGCTTCTGGTTACATATGTGGTAGAGGAGCCTTTGGCAGTTTCAGAAGTTAATGGGTCAATTCTGAATCCACTGAAGAAGCTTACAGGCTCAGGCAGTAAAAAAGCAGTTGGAAGAGTTTTTAGATTCACTACCTGAGGAATGTATGGCTAGACTGTTTCAACTAGTTTTTCAGAAAGTTTTTTGGAATTACCAACAAGAGTCTCCTTTGACTGCCAGTGATAAGTCTATGGACGCAGCAGCCATGCTTTCATTACCCTTCCCACAGCTCCCTTTACCAATTCATCAAGCAGGATCAGGAATAAACCTTTTTTTGTATGTGTGTGTGTGTTAGTGTCAATGAGGTGTCAATGGGCCAATGGGAAATAGTCATCAGTTGTCACACATTCGTGGTAGAATATGACAGGGTGATTATGTTGGCATTGTGATTTATTTGATGCAGATGGAATAAATCAAGTGGTTGTTGGTAGCAAAGAGTTTGGAAACTAAATGGTATATTATGGAAAAGATTATGGAATCTGGAAGACTGGTTTAGAATTGGAGACCTACATAGTTGGAACAACTAGGTTAAGGCTGAATTTTTTAATAGACTATTGAGATTTGCATAGTCAAAAAATTACTTGATTTTAGTATACTTAAATCTAAATTTCAAACCATTAGACAGTTGTGGTGGAGAATCTTACAGCTAAGAGTGGCTTCATAAACATAAGGGAGAGGATACAATTTTTCATGCTCTCACTTTGCCACCTCTCCCCACTGGTTATTATTCCCAAAAAGTGGGCAGGGCAGTTCAGATTTAGCTGTCAGATTTCCTTTTTTCAAGGCTCTCCTATCAATGACTGTATCTGTAGAGATGAGGCCAGGATATATTTTACTGCTCTAGATAAAGCCACCCAAATCCTTAAAAATTTTCAAGGCACTCAACTGGATAAACTGGTCACTGAGGAAAAAGATAAGGAAACACACATACACAAGTAATTTAAAGCTCAGTCTTTTTTATGGGTGAAGTTAAGGAAGTTACTAAGAAGGGGAGTGGAAGCAGTAAGAGTTTAGCAGACCTGATCATATGTAGTAAAGTCATTTAGGAAAACAATCAGGTTACCATACACCAATTTTCATTTTCAAAATGATTCATCACTGGTATCATTTTCTCAAACACTTTTTTAAAAGGGGCCTAATCAGCACTGACAATTGTTGGCACTGCCCTCATATCATTGAAATATATGGGGGGGATTCAGTAATCCTCCATGTAAGACTAACTAAGTCTTACTCGGAAACGGCAGCCTAAGAGTATGATGTCAGCATGGCATGCATATTCATGAGGGTGCACTGACTCAACTCCAAGGCTAACACGAAGCATCTATGAATGCAGGGGGTGTGTCAGACTGCTGAGCAGTCCAAATATCCACGCTCCTGTAAGTGCCTAAATCATCTGCAAATGTCAACAGAGATCAGCGAGTCCGCTCAAATGTGTATATCCCCAACACTACACTCCCCCACATTCAAAACCCCTGTACAAATAAAATAAAATGTAAAACAATTTTTTTTTTATTATTTCCGATATAGCTGCCCGTATTTGCGCGTGTGTGCGCGGGTGTGCCCATTGCTTAGCTACAGTAAGCAGTTAAGACATCGAAGAGGATAATAAATGACTTATATGCAAATTAAGCCAAATAGCAATAGCATAGTGATAGAGCCTTCGCACAAAATGGAGACATTCCCGGTTCAAGTCCCGCCACTTGCCTTTCCATTTTCTGTAGGAAATCTGTACATAAAAATAATTCCTGACATTTACCTTTTAAATTTTATTAAAATGTATTGAAATGGCCTATGTAGTAGTGAACGATAATTTAAATATATATAAGAAGGTGAAACGGTCATGCATACTAATGAATGCATAAGTAACCTATCTTAAGCAATGTGAAGCACTGCTAAGCAATGTTTACCGGTATTAAGCATATTTAAGAATAATTGCCCATAGATAAGCCCTGTTTAACTAGTGCAATGGCTTTGTGCAGAGCTGCTCATTGTGCCAACTAGCGCAGACAAAACATGTTTGCGCGGAGCTGCGCAACGTGCCAACTAGCGCAATGTCAGGCAACGTAGAGCAACGTTGGGCAAAGTTGAGCAAAGTCGGCTAAACACAGCCACACCTCATAGCCGGTCAGGCCAGTAGTAAAATATAAAGCAATGACAGGCCTCAAACCTGGGATACTGTGCACCATAATCACAGTACTGAACCACTAAGCCATGACAGCTTTTGCTGTTCATGCACTCTCAACATACATATACATATTAATCAAAGTTTACTCAGTGCTAAGCAGGTGTGCACTCAGCTGAGAAATTTCAAAACAGGCCAATCACAAATAAGTGCAGGAAATGAGGCATATTTAAGCTCCATAGGTGGGAATAATTGCCATAACTGGTTGTAGCTCCCATCTGCAGTCAGAATGGCCGGTGCTGGAGAGGGCTCTCATTTTCGAGCGCAACAGTGGGGCATCGAGGAGTCAAAAGTGATGGTTTGGCTCCTCATCCATCATCATGATGCAAGACACCTACAGAGCCACTTCTAAGGCACTGAGTACAAAGCGGAAGCCTGGAACCATCTAGCACATGATCTCACCAGTGCCACAGGCGTCCCTCAGACTGGTGAGTAGGTCAGTCACCACTACGCAGACCTGAAGAGACGGAAGTAGGACCAACTGAACCAATGGATACAGGAGGCCTGTGGGAATGACAATGCCCCACTACTGAGTAGGTAGCCATGGAATGGAGTATGTAAGAATTGCTATTGTTGTCTATATAATGGACAGGTATGTCTCAATATCCCTTCATTTACTTCACAGCTGCATGTGTCCGTGCTGTGAATCAGCAAGCCTTTGCAGATAGGCTGCTAAGGCTGCGCCACCAGGCAGGTTAGTAATTATTCTGCATGTATTGTTATATAAAATAAGTGAGAGAGCCTGAAAAAAAAGTGTTGTAGCCCAATAATAAAGGCATAATTAGTCCTGAATAATTTCTTTGCATGTACTATTATATAAAATAAGTGAGAGAGCCTGAAAAAGAGTGCTGTAACCCATTAATAAAGGTATAATACATCTTGAATAAGTCTTCTGCATGCACTGTACTATCAAATAAATGAGAGAGCCTCTAGAAAAGTGTGTAATGTAATTGAAAGAGGTATAATTCCTGGAGTGTGTCTGTGTCACTTACTTTGAAATGTTGTTGTACTCTTGCATTATATAAATAGTACTGTTGTATTAAGCGCTGTCAACCCACACTTGGCCAGGCCCATATAAAGTGGATGAATGGAGTGCCAGTAACTGTGAAGCATATATACAGTCCTCAACTGTTTGTTAATGGCTGGCATGCATAGGTAAATCTGGCACATGGGTAGCTTGTTAATATGTTCCCCAGAAATGTCAGTGTGCTGCTAGAAATGTAGGGGGCTGTAGAAATATAACGGATAATGTCACCTGAACACATCCAGATATGTAGATATATAAATATAAATAAAATATATAAATACGTAGCAGTAACATCTGCATCCTGGACAGTTTGTATGTCAGATACAGGTCAGGTATATAAGGAACTAGCCAAACCCATTTCACAACTTAATGCACATTGCCTAGTGTAATAATACATGTAGGGGATATACACCTGCAGTCAATAGGAATGTAGTGTAAACTATAAGTACGTATAAGATGTTAATGGAGGTATCTTTTTACACCCTACTGTATGTGCATAAACAATGCAATTCCACACCTCAATGGGTATGTCTAATCTCAAAACATTTGTTGGGACATATGCCCTATTGTTTTATAAATATCTGCATTTACTTTGATGCATGTGCCCTGTTCAAACACCACAATCTTGGTGGCCTGTAGCCACCAATCAATCCTGCATGCTGTTGGAATGTCCACTGTTGTTCTATATATGCATGTGTTATGCTTGCTGTTCAATTGTTGGAACTCTGGTGTGTTGGGTTAATGGGAATATTACTGCATGCTGTTACAACTAATTTGGAATGCTGTTGGCTGTTACCAACTCATATTGTCATTAAATCCTACTAAACATAGAACGTATGGGAAGGCCAGTCCCAGCAGATCCACCTGTCCCACCTCAGCTGGCGATGGCACCTGGCACCAGCAGGTCTGGTGCCAAGCCCGGGACCTCCTTCTCCATTGGCTTTGTGCCACCTTTGGGTGGAAGCACTGCAGGGGATGAGGCTCATCCCCCCATGCAAGCGTGGCGGGAGGAAGGCCACCTATCACCCTCCAAACAGTATGGGCTGTGGTGCGTAGGGAGATCCAGCATTCAGTCGCTGATCCTCTATGCCAGTTTGAGGTGAGAGTGGCGTGACTCAAGGGTGAGCCTGCCCCTCCTATGCAGCCCCTAGCACAGCCACCTTCTGGGCTGTGAAGGTGCAGTGGTGACTGCCCATGGGTGGGGATCTCAGTTCCACTGTTGCCATTTGTGGGCTCATGGGCTTGCGATTTCCAAACATCCTTCCCCGTCAATGGTGTTCACCCACCCCATGTGTCATATTCCGCCCCTGTATGCATCTTGTTTGTCTTGTCTGTGTACCTCCCCAACCTACCTCCCCAAATATACCTACTTCCCATACCCCATATTCCACTCTCAGCTAAAAAAAAAATGGGCAATCTGCTCCGACAAAAAAATGATGCCCCATACATAGCTGCCCATTCTGCACACATGTCCGTTGAACACATAAACTGAAATTTAATTGGCAGTACAACATACTTTGTTGTCCTCTCCCCTCTCTCAGGGTTGAAGGTTTCAAAATTCTCTCCAAATTCCTAGTATATGCACAGCTGTTGCTTTTAAAGAAATGGGCAGCTATGGACCTTCCCTACACCCATCTTGCACATCCCTAGCTGTTTTCCCTACTGTCTTACCCTCTTCGTGCCCCATTTTCACCACTTTCCTGTCTCCCCATTTTCTTTTTTTTCAAAGACATTAGAGTAGGGGTTAGCGGGAGTAAGCACTTTTAAGCAGTCGTTAGCGGGTTTACACGAGTGTCCGCATGTGTGCGCTTAGCTAAGTATTGCTAAGCATCATGCAAAGCCATGCAAACACGCTTACAACTGCTTAAAAGTACCTTAGTCAACCTGCATGTGAGGGCCCTTGTTCTGCTCAGCAGCAAAACAAAACACCACTGTCAGTCTCAAACCCCGGACCTTGGACACACTAAACTGCATGAAGTACCACTAAGCCACAGTAGATATATAGCAGGTTGTTGCTGAAATATATATATCATGCATCAGAATGAGTGAATGTAAAGGAAAGATAGGAATGCCATAACACAAAATCTGTTCTGTGGAACTTTACCAGCAGTTGTTGTGGAATTGCATTACATGACTGTGATAACAGAACCAGCCATTCTAGCAGTAAATAATGTTACAGCAGCACTTTACAACCCCCACACAGTATCATAGCAGGACAATCCCCACCCAAACATACAAAATACCTGTGTGTTCAGGGTCCAGCAAGGATGTAGGTAGGCATACTCAGTACTGGAATTGTCCAGTTTTCATGAGCATCCTGTGATAATGTCAACAAAATAAAAAGCACAAACTGTGCAGAAGTGAGTACATTAATATCCACAATATAGCAGTTCCCAAACAGTTCATGTTACAAATGAAAACATCTCAATGACTACATATATATGGCAGCTAATTGTATAAGTAGAAAAGAAACTACATACTCCCATGTATCTTGTGTTAGCATTTGTAGGGGTGAGTACAATTCTACACTGTCAACTGTGTACTGAAAGCGGCAACATTCAGATCTGAGTACAACATTCAAATTACTGGCTACACCCCTAGCATCACTTAGAAGAAGTATACCAACCTTCTGACTTACACAACGGTGTCCACAGCAAACAAACATGGTCCCCACTTTGGAAATCAGAAAGGGCTATGCCTACCTGACTTAGCAATTTATAGCACTGTGTTGCTATGACAGTGAGTACTGCAAGTACCACACAGCAGGCTGCATGCAATTGCCAAATGGTGGCCACCAATTGGTACAGAGGCCATCACATGCACATGTGCAGATACCTATAAAAGCAGTCTGTACTTGCTGTCCACACATGCAATAATTTCATTGCAGGAACGGAGGGAGAGAGAGAGAGAGAGAGAGAGAGAGAGAGAGAGACAGAGGCAGACAACAGCTGCAGCAAAAATAAAGAAAAAAGAACCAAAGAAAATATATTGAAAGAAAAAGTAAAATATTGAAAAAAAAGATAACAAAAAGAATATATTGAAAACAAAATAATATACTGAAAAAAAATTATATTGAAAAAAAAATATTGAAAAAATATATATTGAAAAAATATATATATTGAAAAAAATATATACTGAAAAATAAATATATTGAAAAATAAAAAATATATTGAAATAAAAAATATATTGAAAATATATATACTGAAAAATAATAACATATTGAAACAAAAGTATATTGAAAAACAAATATATCTTGTAAAATAAATTCAAGATATACAACAACAAAGACGAACACATACAAAGGAAAGGTATGTAACAGCTATGTATTTACTGGCATGTAGTAGATGTTTATGAAGAGTACTCTACATAGTTTAAATCATCCATATGTGGCAGCAGTACGTATCAATGCACAGATGCCCTGCATAACTACTGGTATGGAGAAATGAGTGTGTAGCTGTGTGCAGTGGGATGTGACTGTGACATATGTAGTTCAGCATTAAATGTCAAACATCTGATCCATATTATCTGTGTTCTGTATAGTAGTGTGTACAATGTCTGTTTGGGGGAGTAGCCAATACGGTTATATAAACATGGATGTGACAGAGTAACAAATGCATGATAGCCATATTAACGTGTAGCATAGCATTGGCAACAGCTGTACCAGGCTAGTATGCTAACCTAGCATTTGCAGCTATATATACACACTCTAATATTACTGTGTGCTCACATGTGACACCTGTTCATGTTGCAGCAAGGGCCAACAGATCAGCCGTGAGGTACACAAACTTACAACAGTGTGTATCTTGTGTGTGTATGACACACACATAAGTAGAGATCTGTCTGTGTCAGATATATTAGCATCTGTACATGTGCATAGAGCAAGGGACATACTGCAACTGTTTGTGAAGGGTGGCCATATATATGTTGCTGAAGGTTGTTATGTGCATATTTCTATGTAGGTTGCAGTGTGTGGCAAACAAGACAGCATACAGTGCTGGTATATGACATGTGGTGATTAAACATTGTGGGTATGATTCGTCAGGTCTGCAGTGTTGCAGCCAGTGAGGCCTGCTAAAGCTATATGGGCTGAGAACAACTTCAATGCATTCCGCACAACACTGTGCAATATTATGACATAACTGTATACCTCACAACCTTCACATAATTGATATCCCCACCATGAAAGGTGGACTGTATATGTGCCTATATGTATCTCTATATGTATGCCAATGGATGTTTATATGCATGTCTGTATAAATATATATATATATATATATATATATATATATATATATACATATATATATATATATATATATATATATATATATATATAGAGAGAGAGAGAGAGAGAGAGAGAGAGACAGGGTCATATTTACTGCAGCAGATGCCTGGTGACAAAGCCATGGACTCAAGCTCAATGTTGACATTGCATTGGCATTCCTTCTTGCAAATACTCTGTACCTATTAGCTACCACATAGGTGGTAGTCTACTTAACACTGAAGGTGTGATAATAGACCATGGGACACAGGTGGACAGTAGTCTCCCCTCTGATGATCACAGTGCCACACTAGTCATGTCATCTGTCTACGTGGCACACATCATCACAAAAGGTGTGTCATCCAGGAAAATATAGGTCAGTGTTTCCCTTTACTCATCACACATAAAGCCCATTATAGAGTACAATGCCCCATGTGGTATGTACCTCACAAGGCATCTACAGCAACTGGAAATGACACAGACATACCTCAGAAAGAGTAATACCGGCCTCAAACAGATGCCCTATGCAGACCGTCTCACAAACCCACAACTAGACTGTGTTGCATACCACCTACCCAGAGGTGACCTCTGCCTAACATACTAAGCTATGTCAAACCCAGAGCTGTTGGACATGCTTCACGTAAACAGTTCACAATCCCTAAGAGCTACACGCTCTAGGGACCTAAACCTTTTGACCACAATAAACAGCACATGCTGGAGGGATAGATTCCTATCTCAGAGACATCCCATACTCTGGAACAAACCACCTATCCATAGCAAATAAAGCTCCTAGCAGTCATCATAAATAATCCTGAAGATTGTATGGGAGATAGTGAATACACCCAGGCAATCACATCTGTGGCTCTGCTTGACAGGGCCACGTGAAATGTATATACCTGTGTGTCAAAGGCGAGGGTACTGTATGGCTAGACTTCTATAGGCCCTAGGGCCAATAGCCTATTACCTACCTATGAAGCGATACACACCCACATATACTTGTTGCAATAATTGCTATGTGAGGTTGACTGAGTGTGATGGTGAATGTGTCAGAGTTCTGTATATGTATGATAGCTTAGTGAAAAACTTTTTCTGTCATGGTATTATGTGTCCCAGCTGTGATCCCAGCAAAAGATGTGTATGCAATTGCTAGGCAGAAAAAGCAGTATGCCATACGGTCTGACGTAGTCCCTTGTTGTCGACTGGGCTGTCCCATTGTAGGCTAAAGCAGTACATGTATGCTTATTGAGTGTTACTGCTGGTGAATCCAACTCCTGTATGAACTGTAGTACTACCTGAAGCTGTATGCCTAAACAGCACAGTATGGTGTATGTCCACATTTCTTGGAACCACTGTTTTGTGTGTTCCCTGTAGTCCTCACAGATTACATACCTCAGGCATAAGGTCTTGTAACTACTGACACACAGTACTGTAAGGTACACAGGTAAAGGTCACCTGGGTTGCCATACCTTTGTGTCTGGTATGTATGTCTGATGTGTGTGTGGGTATGCCTATACCATGGCCTCGGTCATATGTGTGTTACAGGATATAAGTGCATATATAGCAACATGTATAGTCTAGTACAGCAGTATGCCACCTATATTAATGAATGTGCACATATGTTAGGCAGGGGTCTGCCATCAACGACTAGTGTGGTATACTGGTAATACTGTAACTGGACTTTACAATCATCGCAATGAATTACATATTTCTTGATGCATTAGCTTGATATATACCTCCTGTGGCTAGATGGTGCATTGTGTCGCATACAATGTGCCATGTACTGTTGTATAGTCTTACATACTGGTTTAACTTTGTTGCTGTGCAAAACATGGTCTGATATATAGAGTGTGCCAGGCACTGTCAGGCAGTTGTGGGTTGAGAACTGATATGTGGTATTGAAAGTGTGTATCTTCTGACAGCCAATAGGTTGCTATATATGGCAGTTAATTCATACCTGTACTTTAGAATGTTATGTGTGCCACATGACTTGCTCACACATATTGTTTCATTGTTTTCCAGGGTCATGTCCCACCATCGTAATCCCGCCTATAGCATGGCAGAGGAGGAACAGATCACAGCGAGCTTGGTGCAGCACTATGCCCTGCTGTTCTCCAGAACCAGCCAGGACAAGCATGAGCAGACTGCTCTGTGGCAAGATCTTGTCCATAGGGTAAATGACATAGGCATGCATAACCGGACATATGAGCAGGTACGCCATCACTGCAGTGATTTAATTAGACATGTCCGGCAGCGTGCATCTGATATCCACAGACAACAGCTTGCCACAGGTGGTGAGTAAGCCATCCATCCCCCCCTCACTAGAGTGGAGGAGCTGCTCCTGAGCCAGGTGGCCTAGAGTGGAGGAGCTGCTCCTGAGCCAGGTGGCTCCTGGCCAACAACAACAATAACAAGTAACATGTATCATCATGGAGGCCAGAGCCACGCAGCAAGGTGGCATGGAGTGTGCAGGTAACATGGCACAGCTGTAGACTACTGTTACCTCTATTAGTAGAGCATGCTTATGTGAGATGTGTACTGTGCAGTTAGACGGTGTGGTGCCTAGTGTTATGCAATACTAATAATTAGGCATATAATCTGTAGGCCTGTGACTGTCAACCGTTGTACTACTGTAAGATTGCAAACCAACAGTAGCAATGCCACAGTTGTTGCCATGTGATCCAGACTCTGCTACACTTTGTTGTGAAGGAAAGGTTAGTTTGCTTTTATTTTTTGTATTTTGTATTACTTTATTGCCTTTCTATATTTTGAATACTGTGGTTTGTTTTCTTTACCTTGTGTTTTACTTGCATTCTGCTTTAACAGCATATTAAAACTTCAAAAGAGACCACAGCTCTCTCTCTCTCACTCTTCTGAGTCAGGCAGAATTTTTTTCTGCCCTCCCACCCAGTTAAAGTTGTCTTGTTAAATACCACTGTCTTTCTAGTTGCCTGCCTCTTATGTTAATCTGACCATGTATCTCATTTCCTCTCTACTTTCACTGGCTTGTGTGAGTAATCACAAAATCATCATTTTTGAAATCCCTCCCCTTCAACTATTTAAATTTATTGGCCATCCTACTGTATTCCATAGTACCAGAATACAAAAGTGACCACCCCTTTCAACCCATCTTGCTGTTTTAAAAATAGTAACTCTCCACTAAACCTTAACTTTTTAAACAGGTAAAACTTAAGTTACCTACTTTCACATCTAACTTCTCTAGTGCACACTGCAGTGTGCATTTTTTTTTCATCTTACATTTAAGCATCCCTGTGACTAGCACTTTCTCTAATACCTGCTGGAAAGCACTAGGAAGCCTTAAACTGTTACAAGCACTCAACTCTCATTGTTAATAAGGAGAAATTAATAGTAGGCACTAAACAGCCTATAACTGCAAAGTACCTTGCTAAGGTAAGGGAAAACAGCCCCTGTACATTACAAAAAAAAAAAGCACCAAACCAGGCATGTCCAAGGGTCATATTCCAGTGATTTCTCTTGTCCACCTGGTGAATCTGGGCATACTGGGGCAATGCAGCAATTGCCTCATGTACACAGACAACCCTCTCCTCCTACACCCAACACTACAACCTGTGAGAGATGCACTTACATAGCCAAATGGAAGCAAAGCTCTCTCCACCCAAGATTGTGCTAGACAGTCAAGAGGAGAAGGTTAACACCCACACTACACCTCAAGCAACACATAGCCCATCTAAACCCACACCACCAACACCCACATATAGCAACACTAAATCCACATATGCAATGGCCCTTACCTGTAACCAGCCCAAGCAACAAGGACCTCTGAAGCTGAAACACAAACAAACACCAATCACAACCAAAGTGTCATATAATTCACAACACCAGTGTGCCACCCAGCAACAGCCCCTAAGGCAAGACAATGTACCTAACACTTTAGTCATAGGTGACTCTATAGTCCGGCACACTGATGTCCCTCTCACCAGGCTGAACAAGGAGAAAATTACAGTCAGCTGCCTGTTGGGTGCCAGGATCTGCCACATAATGCATACACTCACGTCACACCACAACAAGTACAAATATTGCCCATATTGGAGTGAATGACTTGAGACGTACCTCTCTGGACTACATGAAAAGAGACATGGAAGAGCTCTCGGATCATGTGACCCAGGCAGGTATGACCCTAGCCCTGAGTAGCATCCTGCCTTCACCCAGAATGATACCACAATATAAGGACAAAATGATTGACTTCAACAATTGGCTAAGCTTCTGGTGTCATTCAAAGGGGATCCAGTATCTGTCCGCATGGGACAACATGATTGACAGACCACAATGCTTTGCCAGAGATGGTCTGCACCTGTCGCCCCTGGGATTCAGGTTACTGGCTAAGGCTCTTGCCACCCCTATATTACCTTTTTTAGGCAAAGTTCAAAGGACAAAACCACCACTGTAGCAGGTACAAACATGCAAAATCTGAAGGTAATGCTACTCAATGCTAGAAGTCTAAACCTCAAAATGCACTTTCTCGAGGCACTCCTAAAAATGGAGAACATCAATATCTGTGCAGTAACTGAGACCTGGTTCAAGGCTCCAGAGCGCACCCCTGCAATACCAGGCTACAACTCTTACCACACTTTTCGGCCACCAAACCAGGACTGAAACACTAAAGGTGGAGGAGTGTCAATATTCACCAATGATATTCACACCACCAGGCTAGTTGCCCAACACAATGCATCTGAAATTCTCCAGGTGCAACTGACACTAGGTAAGACTGCAATCCAAATTGTAGCTTGCTACGGATCCCCCACCATACCCCAAGATTCTCACTACACCTTTCTAAACATACTGGAAAATATTAAGATAGAACCAAACACCCTAATACTGGGTGATTTTAACTACCCTGCCATTAACTGGAAAAACTACTCATGTACCAACATCTTTGCCCAACGGTTCTTGGAATTCATAAATTCCAACGCCCTGGATCAACTAATCCATAGTCCCACCAGAGGCTCCAATATCCTAGACCTGGTCATTACCAACATGGGAAATCGATGCTTCACACCTATGGTCACCCCCTCATTAGTCAGGTCTGACCATAAGCTAAACATCCTTAACATCCACATCCCACCCCCACCCCACCCCAGTAAGGAAACCTCCATAAAAAGCTTCTCCAAAGCCAACTTCATGCTACTCAAGTCAGAAGTGACAAACTTCATGACACCCATGCAGATGGGAACTGAAAGTTCAATTGCTGAATCCTACACTAAGGCACTGTATGAGCACATCCACTCATGCACGAATCGTGCCATCCCAAATAGAACCAAGATGCTCTCGTCCAAAAAAAGGAAGCCAATCTGGTGATCTCCTGCCATAAACAAACTTTACAACAAAAGGAAGAAACCGTTGCAGAAAAGAGGAAAATCCCAGGATGCAAAAAACTCCCTTACCAGTCTCAGTAAGAAACTGAGTTCCCTCATAAAATCCTCCAAAGCTAGTTACGAAAATAAAATTGCCAAAGATTCCAAAGACAACCACAAGGCATTCTATAACTATGTCAAGAATCTAAATGGCAATGCTCAGATCTGCGCTGAGCTAAAACAGAATGGCATTAAATATACTGATCCCAAGGATATTGCCAATATCCTGGCAGATCGATTCAGTGCCAACTTCACCCTCCTCCCACCCCCTAAATGGCCCATCTCAGTATCGGAAGATTGCCAAATTCCGGTAATAATGGTCACATAGGTAAAAACGCACTCTCCAAAGCTAAGAATACAGCATCCATGGGATCAGATGACATTCCGGGCTGTGTACTACATGAACTACAATATGAACTGGCACCTCACCTAAGTGTCATGTTTAATCATAGCCTCACCTCAGGTTTCATGCCCACTTAGTGGTGCAGAACTACAGTTATCCCACTACACAAGGGGGGATCCACCTTGTATCCCAGAAACTACAATCCCATCAGTCTGACAAGCCTTATCTGCAAGGCTATGGAGGGTATTATCATGGAACTTATAAACAAAGACATTGGCAACCTTCAAACACTGGACCCCACCCAGTTTGGGTTCATGAAGGGCCGATCTTGTCTCCTGAACCTGATTGACTTCTTCGAATCAGTCTCCTGAGCCATGGACAAGGGTAAGGTGGTCCACAGAGGCTATCTAGACCTTGCCAAGGCCTTTGACACCATCCCCCACTCTGGAATCACAGATAAACTTACTAAGCTGGGCATTAATCCCTACATCACCCAATGGGTTGCTAACTGGCTTACTGATAGAACCCACACTGTAAAAGTAACTAACTCCAAATCCAGCTCCAGACAAGTGACAAGTGGAGTACCTCAGGGTTCGGTCCTGGGACTGCTCTTGTTTGGCATCTACTTCTCTGAAGTACAAGCCAACACTAAGGGACTCTGGCTAACAAAATTCACAGATGACTGCAAACCAGGAGCCATTATTGAATCCCCAAATGATGTGGATACTCTACAAAAGAGCCTTACAGAAACAGATGCTTGGTGCCAGAGCCATGGGCTCAAGCTCAATGCCAAGAAATGTATAGTTATCCCCTTTGGGAAAAAACATGTATCCGTGAATTACCATATAGGTGGCAGTACACTAAACACCGAAAGTGTAATAAGAGACTTAGGGACACATGGCCACAACAGTCAAGAAATCCTTCTATGTGGCACACCTCATCACTAAGGGCTTTTCATCCAGAAAAAAGGAGGTCAATGTCCCACTGTACTCATCCCTCGTTAGACCCATTATAGAATACAATGCCCCATTTTGTATGTACCTCTCAAAGCATCTGCAACAACTGGAAAGGTCGCAGAAATACCTCACTAAAAGAATCACAGGCCTAAAGCAAATGCCCTACACTGATTGCCTTAAAAAACTCCAGCTATACTCTGTCACATATCTTCTACTCAGAGGTGATCTCTGCTTAACATACAAGGACATGTTAAACTCAGAGCTGTTGGACATGCTACACTTAAAGAAATCCCAATCCCTCAGAGCCACATGCTCCAGGAATCGAAATCTTGTCATCACAATAAACAAAACATGCTGGAGGGATAGGTTCCTGGCCCAGAGACTCCCTAGTCTGTGGAATAGATTTCCCATACATGTCAAACAGAGTGCCTCTTTGGCCCTCTTCAAAAGGGACCTTGACGTTTGGATGGGAGAAAGGAAATTCACCCCGGGGATCACGTCAGTCGCCCTGCTAGACAGGGGTCCAGGGAAGTAAATAGTGTGGGAAGAAATAGCCAGGGAATTGTTATGGCTAGTCTTGTATAGGCCCTAGGGCTGATAGCCTAGTACCAACCTATGAACCTATGAACTGACAAAGTGTCTCATATCCTTGTAGGTCCCTCTGGTGTGACAGCAATGCAGCAGACCCATGCTGGTGAGTGTGTTCTACATTTAATATTGCTAATTAAATGTGCATGTCATAAGTGAGGTGTAGGCCATGTACACGTAACACACCTACGCATAATGCATGATGTGCATGTTTGCTGTGAGACTATGCACATCCCACTAACATGGGTAGCTGCCTAAAACACATACAATACACAGAGCATCCCACACAATTGTGGCAACACTGTAGGGGACATTGGATAGGCAGAGTCGATACACATGCACACAACATACACAACTTTGTCATACGCAGTACACGTTAACATGCTACACATGGCATATTCAGACACCCGCTGTAAGGTCATACTACAGTATCCCAAATGTCATCCACACAGCACACATAATATACCTGAGGGGTAGATGCCTCACATGTGGCTGTGCGACAGTCTTCAACACATAACACATTCATGTTAGGCAATGCCCCCTATTGGCCACCTTACAAACGCATGTAACAACTGACTGTGAAATGGTGAATGTAGCCATGGTACTGCAGTTCCGGTACAGCATTGTATGTGCCAGTCTGGCACACATTAGTAGCCTTGAGTGACCACATCATGCTGCATGATGATGGCTCATGGTAGTACTCCCCATCCAGTTACAGTGACCACAGTGCTACACATAGCATTAACTGCTATGCACCTCAATGTTGTGTGTGTGAAAACATATGCACCTATACACAATATGCATAGCAATCGCCATTTGTACAAAGTGACACATATATGTCTTGTAATGCTATTGAGTGTATAGGTCACATGACACACCCTGTGTATGTGTGATGTTTAATGTTGCAGTTGTGTTGCAGCATGCCATGTCATGTCTGGCACTGGCATGTCCACAATATGTCCTACACTCACCATAACCACTGTACAATGGCTATGTTGAGCAATGCTATTCCATCAGGTATACATGCACCACTCATCCTGTGTGTATACATAGCATGCATGTGCTAAACCTGTGTCCACAATTATCTGCTAAAGACACAGATGCTCTAATCAGAAATGGATATCTATGTGACACACAGATACACATCCAGCCATGGTATGTTTACCTGTGAGTGATGTTGCACAGGACATTGCAGAGCTTTTAATACTTGCACAGCAATGTCATGTCCATGTACACAGTGCGTTTCAGGGTGAGGCCAATCACTGAACAACAGCACACATGCATCAAAGCCATGTATACTGTTATTGGCAAGGGCTGTCTACACCCGCACTGCATGCTGTTGAGAAGCACACGTCCTGCATGCTGACACGTGTGATATAACTGTTTGCCTTGTGATACTGTACTCCACCATAACCCACTATTGAGTATGTTCTGGATTGCTGGTGGTGGTGTGTGTGTGTGTGTGTGTGTGTGTGTGTGTGTGTGTGTGTGTGTGTGTGTGTGTGTGTGTGTGTGTGTGTGTCTCTGTTTTAGTGAGGAGTGCATTTGTGTGCATGTGTGCATGTGTGCCGACATCATGTACAGGTCGTAAAGTGTGTTTCCTGTCTTCCTCTTACAGGTGCTGACTTTGGGCTGGTTCACTGCAGCAGGGAAACTGATGTCACTGAGCAAAATAGTGATACTGATGATAGGTGTGTTGAGGCACAGGCATGTTTGCCAGGGTCTGTCATTGGGCCACCAATCGACAGTACACAAGTGTCCACCCCATCCATGCACACAGTCATACTGCCAATACATCCATCACCAATGCCCTTAGCTGAGGGACAGCCTACAGTTGGCATTGGCCAGGACAGTGTGGTATCCATGGCACATGCATCCCAACACAGCAGCCATACCCAGATGTCTGGAAGGGTACCACATAGGCAGATGCCCAGGGGTTCTCATCGGAGCACTGCTGCTCATCATGCCACTGGTAGATGTGCCACAGGTCTTACAACCTCACGCATGTTCCAGGCTGTCATGGAGGCACAGGCACGTAAGGAACGGTACACCAGACAGAGGCTAAGGGCACAGAGGGCACATACCACCATCATTGACAGTATCCGTGAACTAGCAGGTGCCATCCATAATTACACCAAGGTCACTGATAGACGTTGGGGAGAGAAATTAGATGTCCTCCGCAATGTCATGTCCATGTGTCAGGACAGTGCGGGATGGTTGAGTCATCAATGTGGACGTATGCCAGCAACATCAGCAGCTGGCAGTCGCCGCGGATGTCCATCAAGTCACAGCCACTCCTGTAGTGTCAGTACCAGCCCCAGCAATGTTGTGGGAGGGCTGTCCATAGAACATCCTAAAAGACCACGTGCACGTGGCTCTGGACAGTCTCAGCAAGGACCTGGGTCCAGTGTGCATCCATCTACCTCTGGGGATAGTACCCAGTCTGGCTTAGTACCTGATAGTATCAGTAGCACCCCTGCCAGGCACAGGTACCATATCCATGGCCAGAGATGGTGATCTGTAAAGCCTGGCAGGTACAGTCTGTGGCTGTCCCATAAATACCCGTATATGGCGACCACATGGTGGAACTGTGTGCATGTAGACACACACACATAAACCAGACAGCTAGGGCTAACACATACCCGCACACATTACATCAACATTGGCCCATAGCAGTGCTCTTGCCCCTCACACTCACACACACACACACACACGCACACACACACACACACACACACACACACACACACACACACACACACACACACACACACACAGACACACACACATGCATGTCAATTGGATGGCTCACTGTAGGCCTCTGACAAACCAACAACACACCCTGTGCATATGATGAAACCTGTGCCACTTCCTGTCATCTCTAACATTGATGCAGGAACAGGCTACCATGGTGCTGATGCACAGGGTGATTTTATAGCAGTATAGCAATGTTAGCATGTTGTCAGCAGTAGAGTGTAATGATATGCTTGAAGGTGTAGCTGAGCAGGCATGATGCATTAAAGCTATGATTGTCAATGTAGTATTGTTTACACTAGGGTTAGTTCCAATAGTGTATTGTCCACCCATGTGCCACTTGGCTGATGTGTGTAGTATTGGCAGCATGTGTTAGAGAGTGGATGGTATGTGTGGGATGTGTGTAGCACAGATATGTAGGTGTACATTTGTGAGCATGGTGGAGGTGCACTGTCTGCATGTACGTGCATAGTGGACACATGGGCAGGGTGACATGCCCTGTATCACACAGTGTTAACACTCCATAGTTTCTATTGGTGGCCAGTATGCATTGTACTACACACATTTCGGTACCTGACTACACATGTGTGTATGACATGGTTTGACACTGTGCTGTGGGTGATACTATCTGTCACTGTTTTGCATTCTGATAGTATACATAACTTCAAGAGCCTGACCATAACCAATTGTTAGATGATGTCTTCACAACTGACACACAGATGTAGGACACACAGCAACATTTGGATCCTTCAGGTGCTATACTATGCCAGTAACCAGTGGTATTCACCTGCACCCATTACTGAGACCACTCCTGTTTGGCATATAGCTCTCTTAAATACAAGCAATCACAGTAGGGATATGTCTGTCCACGTCTGGTAATGCATACTGTGGCCTATAATGCATTCTCCAGATGACACACACATCCTCCACAAGGGTATCATACAGACAGATACCTGTTGTCAAACCCATGCTGTAAAGCTATAAGCCAAACTAAGCATAGTCATCCACCTTTATGGAACATATTATCCCTACAGTACCACATAGGTAGTAGTCACCAACATGATGAACAGATACCGATGTGTACTTGCAACCAAGTGTTATGTCATCTCTCCTTTGATAATCACATTTCCAAAGGTATTTTGATATCCCTCGATGGCTCACATAAGCAATAAGGGGTCTGCATGCATATCCACAAAGGTTGTTGTACACCTATAATGAATAGTCATCATTGACAGACTTTGCTGCGTTTGAACAGGTCTGACATATACCTCAGCCATAAACCCTCACTCACACATTTCAATGGAAACTGTAATGAGTGTGTGACACAGATGACCTAGGCCAGGGATCACTGCAGTGGCTGGCCTTGTCACAAGCATACAGATGTGACTTAAGGTCTGAGAAGCAGCAGCACAGTCTGGCAAAGATGACAGCTGTGTTCTTGGAGAAAGCAGGGTTCCCACACATGCAATAATTGAGGTAACATGTATGTATATGTATTTGCAACACAGCTAGCTCACATGTGCAATGCATACTGATATGTCATACAGTAGTAAAAGCAAGACCCACAACATATTGACCAACTGTGTTAGACACATACACTCACCAAGTGTAGGATTCAAACCCCTACCTAATTATTTCATGATACTAGAGGAATATGCATTAACACAACACACTATACACATTACTGGGACCTCTCTTTTCCACAGGTTTATTTGTAGGGTGGTGACATCATCAGACTTGACAAAGATTAGTTTACCACTTTTATGGTGCTTTACTACTCTCCAAAACAGTTGCTTCTTCCCAAGGAGACTACAGACACACACACTTGTCAAAGCAGGATTCAAACCCCTACCTAACTACTTTATGATACTACAGGAGTATGCATTTACATGACACGCTATACACATTACTGTGAGTTTTCCTTTTCACAGGTATATTTGTAGGTAGTGATATCATCAGACTATACAAAGTGGGTAACATTAGGTGACATTAGGTGGGCTACATTGAAGGAATGTCTAAACACTTTGGCCATGTGATCATCAAAGGGGAGTTTACTATCTACCTGTGTCCCCAGGGCCATAATGACTTTCTCCGTACATACTGGATTACACCTATGTGGTAATTTGTGTGCACTTTGTTTTACCTAAAGGGGATGACTATGCATTCTTTGGCATTCAGCTTGAGGGCATTGTTTTGACACCAGGTATCTGTCTTTGTAAGACACTTCTGGAGGATGTCTGTGTCAGCCGTATAGTTGATTATGGACCACAGTTACCAGTCATCTGCAAACCTGTTCAGCCATATACCTCCCGTGCAAGTCCTTAGTGAGGTCAAGGTGGGCTGTGTGGACTACTTTCACCTTCAGCTATGTCCTTGGTAACTGTTTGAAATAAGTCAACTAGGTTTAGGGGCCAGGATCTGCCTTTAACAAGGCGAAGTTGTGTAGAGTCCAGTGTCTGGAGGTCTCCAATATCTCAGTTTATGGGTTCCATGATAATTTGCTCAATAGCTCTGTAGACCAGGCTGAGTAGACATATTGGGCAATGGTTTCCAGGTTCTGTTGTGGCACCCCCCTTTGTGGAGCTGGATGACTGTTAGTGTATGCCATTCTTTGGGTACATAGCCTGTGGTACACTTGAGTCTGGACAGTGAATGTAGGTGAGGGTGTAGTTCTTTTTGGGCCTAGTCTAAGGCGCAGCCTGGGACACCATCCAGTCCCATTGATGCTGCGTTTTTAGCTTTGGTGAGGCCTGTCTTTACCTGCATGTCCATGACGTCTGGGGCTCTGCATCCTTCTGTGATGGACACAGGCCCTTTTGGGGGTGATGGGGGTGAGTTTACACTGAACTTGTCCACCTGGATGTGATGTGGGCAATGAAAGTTGGTTTGGTGTATTTCTTTCCATTTTTCAGTAGCTGACAGCATATTTGAAAGTTGACACCTACATGTCTGGTATAGCTACCAAAGGCTTTGTGGTTGTTATTCTTACATTCCTTGGCTATTTGTCTTTAGAAACTGTCCTTGGATTATTTTATGTGTGATCATTGTTTCTTCCTAATAATGATCAGTGATGTCTTTCCTTTAGTGAAGTTGGCTCTATCATGTGTTTGTTTCCTCCTTCTGTTGTCTAGCTTTTTTATGGCCAACAACCACCTGATTGTTGTCCTATTTTTGGAAGTGTGCATCTTGGTTTTATTTGTGATGTCTCATTCCATGCATCCCAGTAGATGCTCATAGGATGCACTTGTAAATGATTCTGCAGGATGTATACCATTATCATATAGCAAGAGGTCTTTGGAACGTTCCACTTTGGTCCTGGGAAGTGTGCAGTTTGCTTTTGCAAATGTCTTCACAGTGGTTTCATTGACTGGCGGGATGTGGATGTCCAGTGTGATTACTTAATGATCTGGTATTACCAGTGAGGGTTTTATCTCTGTTGTGGAACACTGGTACCCCATGTTGGTGATGATCATGTCCTGTATATTGTCACCTCTAATGGGCATGGTGACCAGCTGTTCCAGGGTGTTAGAGTTTTTAAACTCTAGGAAACATTGGGCAAAGGATGTTGTACACGAGTAATTCTCCCACTCAATGTTTGGGTAGTTGTAATCTCCTCATATAATGGTGTTTGATAGGACCTTTATATTTTCCACTGTTCTCTGGAATACTGACTGAGGTTCCTGAGATAAGGTACGTGATCTGTAGCAGGCTACAATCTGATGAGCAGCTTTGCCCAATGTTAGTTGCACTTGCATGGTCTCCAAGGCCTCATGCTGTGCCACTAACCTGAAGGTGTGGGTATCCATAAGGTAAATGGGTACACCCCTTCCTTTTGTATTTCACTTGTGATTTTGGGTCCGAAGGCCAGATGGATTGTGAGTGTTTTACGTGGAGCTTGTCCAACAGCTCTGTGTTTGACATAGCTTTGTATGTTAGGCAGTGAACACCTCTGAGTAGGCGATATGCAAGGGAGTACGGATGGAGCATTTTGAGATGGTCTGTGTATGGCATGTATTTCAGGCTACTAATGCTCTTTGTGAGGTATTGCTGCTGGCTTTCCAGTTGTTGTAGTTGTCTTGTGAGGTACATAGCAAAAGTGGCATTGTACTCTATTATAGTTCTAGTGAGTGATGAGTAGAGGTGAACAATGTCCTCTTCTATTCTGCATGAGACACATTTTGTGATGAGGTGTGCCACATAGGAGGGTTCCTGACTACTGTGGGAATGTGATTATCACAGTTGTATCCACTGTCCACCTGTGACCCAAGGTCTCTTGTCACACTTTCAGTATGAAGTATACTACCACCTATGTTGTAGTTCTTGGCTACAGAGTTTTTAACAAAGGGGATGACAATGCACCTTTTGGCACTGAGCTAGAGCCCATGGTTTTGACAACAGCCATCTGTCTCAGTGAGGCCCTTTTGTACAATGTGCACATCTTTAGTGTTTACAATTATGGCTCCTAGTTTGCAGTCCTCTGGAAACTTCAGTAGCCACAGACCTTCCATGTTAATGTTTACTTCAGGGAAGTAGATACTACACAGCCTGGGAAGTTATCTGGTCCCATGGCTGCTGTGATACTGTCTTTGGAGAGTGTTTTTTGCCTGTGCAGCCGTGATGACAGCAACTTTGCAGTCTTCCATTATAGAGATGTGCTCTTTCATGGGTGAGAGGAGGGTAACGTTAACACTGATCCTATCTGCCAGGATGTTGGCAATATCAGTTGGGTCTGTACATTTAGTGCCATTGAGCTGTAGCTCAGAACAGATCTGAGTGTAACCATGACATGGACCTGTCTGTTGGGCAGAGATCTCCTGAGTAGACAGTATGCAACAGAGTACAGATTGGGTTACATTCAGTCTTGTTGCATGGGGCAACTATTTGAGGCCAGTAATCTTCTTGTTAATGTACTTCATTGGTCTTTCTAGCTGCCGAATGTGCCTAGTCACATTCATTGTAAGTGTGTTGTGGTACTCTCTGACAGGTCTGATGACTGCTGAGTAGTGGAAACCTCCTTTGACCTACATGCACATACCTTGGCAGTTTGTGTGAACACATAGCATGATTTTCTGACCACTTTGTGAATGTGTTTCTGGAAGTAGAGATGACTATCCACATTTGTCCATAGATCCCTTATTATCACATCCGTATTTAGCCTGTGTGTAAGCATGCCCAGTATGACCTTTCAGTGTGATGCTGAATGAAATCCACTACATTTGTTGGAGTGTGTGAGCACGCTCGATATAGACATTTATACTATATGTGTATAGAAAATCAAGTTGTATTTTTACAGCAGGGCTCACCTTTGTGTCATAGATCAACAGGGATCATGCTGTGCCTGCAGGGCTTCCATGAGACACTTTGCATAGACTTATCAACATTTCTACATACAGAGGGGACAGCTATTCTTTGTACATTTCTACCCGGAGCACACCTGATTGTTACTGTGGGTGTACATAGGATGAGGGTTTCACCTGACACTTATACACATTTGCTATGCCTGCACTGCTATGTACGGGACACCATTTCAGTCTGTACTGTTGCCTATCGTACTGGCTTGAGGCATACTACTGTACTACAGATCTTACCGTCCAATGTCACGTATATTAGATTGCAAATTCATAGCCTACACAACCCACATCACACCACCTGGCCTGATGTTCTCTGTCTGCATAGGTGTGTGGGGGAGGTTACCCATTTTCCTCTTTAGTGTCATGATACAGCATTTCTTTGTGTTTGCATTAGTGTACAATTGTCCTGCTGTGTCTGCACCACTGAAATGCTATCATGGCTTAGTGGTTCAGTACTGTGACTATAGTGTACAGTATCCTGGGTTCAAGCCCTATCACTGCTTTTTATTTTCATGCTGGGCAGACCAGACTGCTTAAGGAACAGTAAAGCAAATATGAGCATGTTTAACTGACTTTGCTCAACTTTGTCCGACCTTGCCCAACATTGCTAAACGTTGCCCGACGTTGCGCTAGTTAGCATGAACAATTTTGTTTACATATGCTAAATATTGGTAAAAGCTGCTTAGCACTGCTTTATATTGCTTAAAACATGGCAATCATGCCTCAGGTGGTGCTGCAGGGCTGCCTATATCGGATGCACATACTACACTCCCTATACATGTTTGGAAACAGGCAGTGTCAAGTTAGGCATCCCTTTTATTTTATGTGCGAGTCAGAGAGAGGTATCATTTCCAGGGTTCCTACTGAGCCAGTGTATGTGCTATGTGTTGCCTCTTTGCCAAGGCCAAGGCATACTGGGCACGCCTCCTTCTGCCTACTGGGGCAGGCTCAGGTTGTTCCTCCTCCGAGTCATGCTGTGCCTGTGCAGGCCTTGTCAATGGTGGGGGGCTGTTTGGCCCTGCCCCATGCTGTTCCTGCTGCAGCTGTTTTCAGAAGATCATATTGTGTAGCATGGCACATACCATGACAACTTGGGTACACTTAGTTGGTGAGTACCGCAAGGCTCCACCAGATGTGTCCAGGCACCAGAACCATGACTTGAGCATCCCAACACATGCTCAATTACATTTCGTGTTTTTGCATGTGCCTCATTATGGTGTTTTGTTCAGGTGTGTGTGCATTTCTGATGGGTGTCATCATCCATGTCTCCAGTGCATATCCAGCATCCCCCACTAGTTGACCATCAGGGATGTCCCCATTGGAAAATGTCTGGTACAGCTGCAACAGATGCCAGATATGGGAATCATGGTAGCTTCCAGGGCAGCCAGCACACACATTCAGTATTATGCCCTGGGCATTGCACACGACCTGGCAGTTGATGGAGTGGAAGCCCTTGCGGTTGATGTAGGCCCTACCCCACTCACCAGCTGGTGATTTGATGTGTATGTGCGTGCAGTCAATTGCACCCACTACCTCGGGGTATTCCACTATTTGATGGAAGAGACACATATTTCTGGCCAATACCTCACAGGAATTGGGGAAATATACATGATCACCAACATGTGCTGACATGGCATTCAGGAACTGGTGCAGTACCCTGGATGCTGATGCCTGTGAAATCCTCATCATATCACCAGTTGGTCTCTGGAAGGTACCTGTTGCTAGTATACTTAGGCCAACACATACCTTTGTTTCCACTGGGATGGGTTCCCCTCTGTTGGTTCTGTGTTTGAGGTGTGGCCTGCACAGCTCAACAATTTTCTGCAGGAGCTCTATGTCCACTCTATAGCGCTGCACTATCTCCAGCTCATTTAGCCCCTGATAGGTTACCCTGGGTCTGTACACTCTTCTCCATCTCCTCACTGTGGGTTGCTCAGCAGCATTCGCAATGGCACCACCCTCAGCATCTTGCACGTCGCCTTATAATAGCAATGGCAGCCCCTAACATTATTTTGTGTCAGTTAAGGTTTTAAGTTTTAAGTTCTCTTTGTAGACTGCAGTGTTGCAGTGTTTCTGAGAAAAACATGGAGGAATGTTGTTTGCAGAGTTTTAAGTGCTGGGCTGGGCTGGGCTAGTGTACTGCCTGTGTAATTGGCTGATTCTGATTGATTTCACCTGGCAGCTCTGCTAGTTCTCCTTGGTTAATTTCCTACTACTTCTTTTCCTTCCTTTTCCCCTTTCTGTTTCCGCAGGGGGCAGCACCATGGAAACAAGCGCAAACACGTGCACACGAGCACACACGCGTGCACACAGGGTTACACAACCTTAAACAGGCTCAGGCGGGTGCACATTCATGCATACAGGCTTAGACAGCCTTACACAGGCTTACACAGGCACACACAGGCTTAGACGGGTTTACAGGCGCGCACACAGTGTAAGCATCTTTGCAAGAAACTTTAGTGATAGCCACGGTGTACACTTTCAGTTTCTGGATTTCAGTTTAGACAACTGTAGACACACCTCTTCCAGTCCTGAATAACTTACAGCAAACACATGCCACTCTGATACAGTAAGCTTACAGTCTTTTGAATACATACCCCCTTATGATGTCACCTATCTTCTACTCTGTTACTCCTTAATCCTACTCTTACACTCTAGAGACATGGTTCACATGGCAGGGAAAATTGGGATTCACTATCCTTATACTCATTTGCATAGGATTGCCTACTAATGCTTGGTTACATCTCTCAAACTGAGCCTCCCCCATTAGCAACCACTACTCAGTAGCCATGCTGTCTTCAGCCTGCCATTCAAATATTCATGGCGGATGAATATTTTGAATAAACTGCCTATTTTCGGCTTTTATTTTTTTTTTTTAGAGCGCCGCATGTTTGTGTGGCGCTGCACTAAGCTTAAACATCGGAGAGCGAGGAAAAAAAATATTATTTTTTATTATTTTGCAACAGATAAAAATGCCAATGGCTGTATATTTGGCCATTGGCATGCTTCCTCAACTGGATGCATCCTTTATTTGGAGCTGTCATAGCTCCGTTTTGCTATATGCAGAACGGTACACAGTTGCCAACCGAGTACATTTCTGCAAATAACACTACTCTTACTCGGACAGGTTAGTGTTTCCTGGATCACAAATTTACCTCATTTGCATAGCTTTCAGCAGCAAATGAGGCAATTTGCATAACCTAACACTGTCTGTGCAAGAGTCATTTTAGGAGCTCTCATGCACGCCCCTGCTGGCTGTTCCTGGATCGCTCGGCAGACATGTTGGCTGGCTGGAGTCTTACTCTACTCTCAGACTCTGTGCAAGCCTTCATGAATCCGGCCCATGGTCTTCCATAAATGAAGCACGTAAGTGGGCGACAAGAACAAATCTACTTAATTATGTAGAATTTTGACTGGTTGGACTAACCCCAGCAGACATTAATCAAATTATTATTTTTATAAATGGATTAGATTGATAGGCACTGCATTCTTGAGTTTCTATTTAACTTATTAGCACCTATGCGATGTGGAATGTTACACTTCTAGCAGCCTACCGACATCTTTGTATTCCAAAGCATTTTTTGAAAATAAATGTAATAAGCATAAGATAAACAAATGCAAATATTTTGTGAACAATAAAAGTTACTAAAACTGTACAAATAGCAATTTATGAGTAAGAGTATTGTTTTCCATAGGTACTATAATATATTACTAATTCACACAAACCCAGAATTATATTTTTTTCTGAACTTTTGCAAACAAATATATAAGTATTCATATGTCAGCAAGAAATTCTTCTCTGAGTATGTTTATTTAGATATTTACAGAAATATTAAAATGTATGCTTAATTGTATAATTAACAATGAAAATATCAGAGAATATCTGTCACGATTTACAACTTAAAGTGCAAATATCAAAGACATTTTTCTTCAACAACATCTAATGTTTTACATGATAGCACAAAGCAGTTTGCAACTCATTTGTTTTTTGAAATATTAAGTACATATTTAAATATTGATTATTTTCATAATTGCAAACAAACAACTAGCAGTATCTCATGTACAGGTGATATAAATGGACACTGACTATCGCTAGTTGTTTGTTTGCAGTATCTCACATACAGTGTGATATAAATCGACAATGACTATGAATTATCCCTGTCTCTCGCCATGGTATTTCACAACATACCCTTAATAGCATGTAGGTCTTTCAGTTATGAATAAATATGAAAAAATGAATAGCAAGTTCATAGGTTCATAGGTAGGTACTAGGCTATCGGCCCAAGGGCCTACGTAAGCCTAGCCAACAAGACCACTGTCAATCAGAGACACAGAAGTGATCCCTGGGGTGTATTTCCTATTTCTCATCCAGTCATCAAGATTTTTCTTGAAGAGTGCTAATGAAGAACTTTGCTTGACATAGATGGGTAGCCTGTTCCAAAGTATGGGAAGTCTCTGGGACAGAAATCTATCCCTCTAGCATGTCCTGTTTATTGTGGTGACAAGGTTTAGGTCCTTAGAGATTGTAGCTCAGAGGGATTGGGATTTCTTTAAGTGTAGCATGTCCAACAGATCTGGGTTTGACATAGCTTTATATGTTAGGCAGAAATCACCTCGGAGTTGGTGATATGCTATGAAGTAAAGCTGGAGTTTTTTGAGACTGTCAGTGTAGGGCATTTGTTTGAGGCCAGTAATCCTCTTTGTGACGTACTTCTGTGGCCTTTCTAGCTGCTGCAGATGTCTTGTGAGGTACATTCCAAAAGGGGCGTTGTACTCTATAATGGGTCTAATGAGTGTCGAGTAGAGGGGAACAATGACCTCTTTTCTCCTGGATGAGAACCCTTTTATGATGAGGTGTGCCATGTAGAAGGACTTCCTGACTACTGTGGCGATGTGACTATCAAAGGAGAGACTACTGTCCACCTGGGTCCCCAAGGTCTCTTATTACACATTCAGTGTTAAGTAGATTGCTGCCTATGTGGTAGTTCACGGGTACAGAGTTTTTACCAAAGGGGATGACACTGCACTGTTTGGCACTGAGCTTGAGGTCATGGCTCAGACACCAGGCATCTGGCTCAGTGAGGCTCTTCTGTAGGATTTCCACATCATTTGGGGACTTGACTATGGCTCCTAGTTTGCAGTCATCTATGAACTTTGTTAACCAGAGGCCTTCCATGTTAGCCTGTACGTCAGAGAAGTAGATACCAAACAGGAGAGGTCCCTGGATGGAACCCAGTGGTGCTCCACTTGTCACTATTTTGAGGTCAGATTTGGAGTCTGCAACTTTTGCAGTGTATGTTCTGTCAGTGAGCCAGTTGGCAACCCATCTTGTGATGCAGGGATTTATACCTAGTTTAGTGAATTTAGCTATAATTCCAGAATGGGGGATGGTGTTGAAAGCCTTGGTGAGGTCAAGGTAGGCTGTGTGAACCACCTTACCCTCACCTATGACTTTGGTGACTGCCTCAATGAAGTCGATCAGGTTACTATTTGGTAACTGATTAGGTGGACTGGTCTGAAAACCTTTTTCAGCCACAACCCAAAAGGACACAAACAAAATCAAATATCTTGAAAAATCAAAGCATATGATGCATATAAGCACATGCAGAATCACATTTTTCACATGGTCTTGGAGCAAACATATGTTTCTTGGAGATCTTTATGCTTGTTATAGAGTCTTATATACAAAGAAACATTGTCGAGATAGAATCAATATTAAAACCAAAAGTTACAATATTTATAGTATATACATAAAGTCCATTTTGGATGTGAAAGTCTCAGGAAACAAGCAGGATAGCATTTGGGATAAGAAGCAGGGAATGACTGTCATGCTGTAGGAAGTATGCTGCAGAATATACTTCCCATGCCTTTCGGATGGGGCACAGACTTATATAGAGATGGTCAATCAGAAGACCTGTTAAAATGACAGAAAGGTGGCACTCCACAAAATATATGTCTTATATCAGATATTTGTATTTGAGGAATTTGCTCAGCTGAGTTTTGTCTTCTTTTGCAGGAATCAGGTGAATTCTAATTCTGAGTTACTCATTCATTTCATGGGCAGCCAAGAGGTCAAGTGTAGCCAAGGAGGTGCTATTGTTATACCATTTGGTTTGGTACTGGACAAGCAGACCAGAGAAGGTGGAAGGTAGTGCCAAATGGCAAAGGTCTTTCCAGCACACCGAGTCCTTAGCATCGTATTGACATTAGAATAAATTATTTGCAGCTGTTTATTTTGTGACACAGTTTTTTGGTACACAATTTGGAATTATGCTGGCAGGCAAATAAAATGGTTACATTGGCTATTTGTATGACATGTCATTGTTAAGGTGCAGGTAAAAGAGGCAATGGCATTATGTTAAATGACATGCTTTTATGGTTTTTTTTCTTTATATAATGACTGTGTATATTGAAACACTCATCATCTTCTTTCGGCTGTTCCCGTTAGAGGTCGCCACAGCGGATCACCTGTTTCCATTTCTTCCTGTCCTCTGCATCTTGCTCTGTCACACCAACCACCTGCATGTCCTCTCTTACCACATCCATAAACCTTATCTTAGGCCTTCCTCTTTTCCTGTTACCTGTTAGCTTCATCCTTAGCATCTTTTTCCCAGTATACTCTGCATCCCTCCTCAGCACATTTCCAAACCAATGTAATCTTACCTCTCTGGCTTTGTCTCCAAACCTTCACACCTGGGTTGACCCTCTAATATACTCATTCCTAATCCTGTCCATCCTTGTCACACTCAGTGCAAATCTTAACATCTTCATCTCTGCCACGTCAAGCGTTGACTCCTGCCTTTTTGTCAATGCCACTGTCTCCAACCCATATAACATAGCCGGTCTCACTACCCTCTTGTAGACCTTTCCTTTCACTCTTACAGGTACTCATTTGTCACAAATCACTCCTGACACTCTTTTCCACCCACTCCATCCTGTCTGTACTCTCTTCTTCACCTCTCTTCCACACTCACAGTTACTCTGAACTATTGACCCCAAGTATTTAAAATCATCCACCTTCACCACCTCTACTCCTTGCATCCTCACCATTCCTCTATCCTCCCTCTCATTCACACAAATATATTCTGTCTTAGTCATGCTGACCTTCATTCCTCTTCTCTCTAGAGCATATCTCCATCTCTTCAGGGTCTCCACCACCTGTTCCCTACTCTCACTACAGAACACAGTGTCATCTGCAAAAATCATAGTCCACGGGGACTCCTGTCAGATCTTGTCTGTCAACCTGTCCATCACCATTGCAAATAAGAAAGGGCTCAGAGCTGATCCTTGATGTAACTCCACCTCCACCTTAAACACATCTGTCACTCCCACCGCAGACCTCACCACTGTCACACTACCCTCATACATATCCTGTACCACTCTTACATACTTCTCTGACACTCCTGACTTCCTCATACAATACCACAACTTCTCTCTAGGCACCCTGTTATGCTTTCTTTAAGTCTACAAAAGCACAATGCAACTCCTTCTGACATTCTCTGTACTTCTCCATCAACACTCTCAGAGCAAACATCACATCTGTAGTGCTCTTTCCCGACATGAATCCACACTGCTGATCACTAATCATCATGTCCCTTCTTAACCTAGGTTCCACTACTCTTTCCCATAACTTCATGCTGTGACTGATCAATTTAATCCCTCTGTAGTTACTACAGCTCTGCACATCACCTTTATTCTTAAAAATTGGTATCAAAACACTTTTTGTCCACTCCTCAGGCATCCTCTCACTTTCTAAGATTTCATTAAACAATCTGGTTAAAAACTCCACTGTCATTTCACCTAAACACCTCCATGCTTCCACCGGTTTGTCATCTGGGCCAGCAGCCTTTCCATTCTTCATCCTCTTCATAGCTATCCTTACTTCCTTCTTGCTAATCCATTGTACTTCATGATTCACTATCCCTACATCATCCAACCTTCTCTCCCTCTCATTCTCTTCATTCATCAACCCCTCAAACTACTCTTTCCATCTCCTCAACACACTCTCCTCGCTTGTGAGTATGTTTCCCTCATTATCCTTTATCACCTTTACCTGCTGCACATCTTTCCTAGCTTGGTCTCTCTGTCTAGCCAATCGGTACAGGTCCTTTTCTCCCTCCTTATTGTCCAACCTTTCATACAACTCTTCATATGCCTTATCCTTAGCCTTCGCCACCTCTCTCTTTGCCATGCACCTCATCTCCTTATACTCCTCTCTACTTTCTTCATCTCTCTGACAATCCCACTTCGTCTTTGCCAACCTCTTTGCCTGTATACTCTCCTGTACTTCCTCATTCCACCACCATGTCTCCTTGTCGTCCTTCCTCTGTCCCGATGTGATACCAAGCACCTTTCTAGTTGTCTCCCTTACTAGCTCTGCTGTAGTTACCCAGCTATTTGGTAACTCTTCACTGCCACCCAGTGCCTGTCTTAACTCATCCCTGAACTCCACCTTTCAATTACCCTTTTTCAATTTCCACCATTTGATCCTTGGTGAAACACTGATGAGTGAAAAATGTATCGTGAAAAATGGAGCTGAGGTACAGTTTGCCATTTAAATTTTACATGTGTTTGAGCTATGTATTATCCTAATGATGTGCAATGTAATGTCTAGACAAAAATATTTATTACTAACAATCTAATGTCATGCTTTGTAAAAGTACTAACTAGCCAATGACTATTTTGTTCCAGCATATGCATAGATATAAGTATAAATACAGATACAGATTTAAATAAAGCATAGCTACAGGGGGGATATAGATTTGCATATAAATATTATTTTTATTCATTTTTAGTTTTATGGCATAAAATGACATTGAAATTATTTTTTTTTATTAAAATTCAAGATGCTGTAATGTCTTTGTTTTCATGTAACTATTACAGAAAAAATTTCTAAAAGTGTTATACAAATATATCAAACTATATTACCAATTTTGCAGTATCTAAAGAAGGAGCCAAAAGTATTCGGTAATGAGGAAATAGCTGTCCTAAAAAATCAATAGTAGCAGGATAGCTCGAGCTAGCAGACATACGGTGGCAACATTTTGAGTAACTTCCTCACAACATGTAGTCTAAATCCAGAAATTACTCTTTTTGCAGAAAGGTATGCTTGCTTTTGGGCATCTCTAAACTACACCTTCTTTCTGTCTAAACAATCAGGTAGCATGTAAGCTTAAAATGGAAAATCAGCAGTAACCAATAGCAGTGACACTCGTGGTAGTGATCTGGAGAGAGTGACTGTAAGTTGGATTCATTGGCAAATTTATTCTGTCAGGTTTTTGCTGATACTGCTGTGATTGCATGCATGTTGGCAAGACACTCTGAGAAAACTGCAACTCTGACATTGAAAATTCATTTTTTTGCACTCCACCGCTAGAATGCAGGATGCTTCTATCCAAGACCTGCAGAACAACACTTCTCTGCAGGAATAAGAACATCTAAGGTTAAGACTTGTTGGTTGTCTAGTGAGGATACAATAGACAAGTCTTCATGGGTTCTGTTCAAGCAGCTTTATTATGTACAAACACATCACGATAGAAGTTTACTGACTTTGACTCAGGTAATTTATATACAGAGTATCTATTGCATTCATACATGCTCACTCTCTAGCTGCACTCTCAAAATACCACTAGGTATGGCATGTGTCTGCTACTTATATATGCATGTTCAGTCCTTGATATGCTTCTTAAAGATACAGCACATACACTCTGCTCTACCTCCTCCCTCTATGAGAACTAGATCATGCAATGCTATGAATCTCATTTGGCATGCAAATAACACAAACAGTTTTTTGTCACACAATTATACAGAATTAGGTGCATATATACAGTTATGCCCATGTTGCTGTGTATTTCACACTCGATCTGGAAATACAACAAATCATGTGACATAAAACTGAGAATTAGATTTAGCAACTTGAACTGTCTCTGCTGAATGTTCAACCTTGGGAATATCTGGAACATCCTCAGGAATGCAAGTAGAGGTTAAGACACGTTCTGGGATGGGAACAATGTATGATTTTCTCTGAGATCTAGAGTCTGTATCACAGGAACAATGCTGTGACAACAGTTCTGGTACAGGAAGAAGATATCTGTGATCTCTCATGTACTCCACACCCTCAGATTCTACGAAGTAGGATCTTGGCTTGGTACATATACCTGTAACTTGACAAATCCGGTCGAAACCTTTCGCTTTTTGCATCCTCACTGTCTCTCCTTCTATCACCGGGCAAAGAAATCTGCTCAATTTATTATAACTGGACTTCTGGATAGAACACTTCTTGAATAATTGGGCTCTAATGGTTCTGTCATCACGGGGTATTTTTCTGAGATTAAATAAATTCACAAAGACATTGGTATTGTCATGCTTTGACCTTTCAAGTAATTGCTTTGCACTCTTCACTGCATGTCCAGCTAGTCTGTTTGACTGTGGATATTCAGGACTGCTAGTAACAGGTACAAAGTCCCATTCTGTTGCAAATTTCTAAAATAACTGACTAGTAAATTGAAAACCATTGACAGAAATAACTTTGTGTGGACTAGCATGGACTGAGAAATGATGTTTCAACTTAGTAATAACAGTAGTGGATGTTAGATTAGGTAGTAGATCGATCTCAAACCAGTTCGAATAAGAGTCTACCAATACTAAGTAATGCTGATTGTTCCACTCGAATATATCAGTAGCTACTGTTGATCAAGGTAGTTCAGGAACTTCACTTGTTGAAGTGGTTCTCTTTTCAAATGCGGTTTAGTACTGTTGTATACTGAACAAGAAGAACATACTTTATCAATGTCTTTCAATAATGAAGGCCAAAATAGTAGTTCTCTTGCCCTTCTCTTAGTAGATGTGGAACCTGGGTGACCATGATGCAAAATCTGGATCTATTCATGTTGTGAGGAAGCAGGAACAATGATTTTAAGACCTTTGAAAATAATGCCATCTTCCATCAACATCTCATCTCTGTAAGGAGAATAAGTTTGCACTTCAGGTGGTACCCCAGATTGCTTTGACAGCCATCCAACATTAATGTAGTGGTTGAGCTTTTGCAGAATTGCATCAGTGTTTGTATGATCTCCCAGCTCATCAAGTCTAGTGGTAGAGAAATTACGCACTGTCATCATGTCAAAGTCAAAATTCTCTGCATCAGGTTGTTCCCTGGTATGTCTGGGTGATCTGGATAAGATATCAGCCAGATAAAGAAGTCTGCATTTTGTATAGACCATTTTGAAGTTGCACTTTTGCAATTTAAGCATCATTCTTTGTAATCTCGCTGGAGCTGAATGCATAGGCTTCTTTAGATTAGTAACTAGAGGTTGGTGATCATTTTCAGTCTGAATAACTTGACCATAGATATAATCATGAAACTTTGAACATGCAAATACTATTCCCAAAAGTTCTTTCTCAATTTGAGCGTATTGCATTTCAGTTTGGGTAAGTATTCATAGGTGCATAGGTAGGTACTAGGCTATTGACCCTAGAGCCTATATAAGCCTAGCCAAATGGTAACCTGGCCTTTGCCACCCAAGAAAATTATTTTCCTGTGCCCCTGTCAAGCTGAGCCAGAGAAGTGATCCCCGGGGTGAATTTCCTATCTCCCATCCAATCATCAAGATTTTTCTTGAAGAGTGCTAATGAGGAGCTTTGTTTGATATAGATAGGTAGTTTGTTCCAGAGTATGGGAAGTCTCTGGGACAGGAATCTATCCCTCCAGCATGTTCTGTTTATTGTGGTGACAATGTTTAGATCCCTGGAGCGTGTAGCTTGGAAGGACTGGGATTTCTTTACATGGAGCATGTCCAACAGCTCTGGGTTTGACATAGCTTTGCATGTTAGGCAGAGATCGCGTCTGAGTAGGCAATATGCAAGCTGGAGTTTTTTGAGATGGTCTGCATAGGGCATCTGTTTGAGGCTGGTAATCCTCTTTGTGAGGTATTTCTGTGGCCTTTCCGATTGTTGTAGATGTCTTGTGAGGTACATACCAAAAGGGGCTTTGTACTCTATAATGGGTCTAATGAGTTATGAGTAAAGGGGAACAATGACCTCTTTTTTCCTGGATGAGAAACCTTTTGTGATGAGGTGTGCCACGTTTAAGGATTTCCTGACTACTGTGGCAATGTGATTATCAAAGGAGAGACTATTGTCCACCTGTGTCCCAAGGTCTCTTATCACACTTTCGGTGTTAAGTAGACTACCGCTTATGTGGTATTTCATGGGTACAGAGTTTTTACCAAAAGGGATGACAATGCACTTTTTGGCATTGAGCTTAAGGCCATGGCTTTGACACCAGGCATCTATCTCAGTGAGGCCCTTTTGTAGGATGTCCGCATCGTTAGGAATGCATAAGACGCATAAGCTACTAGTCTGCCTTCCTGAAGAATAACTGCGCCAAAACCAAATTTCGAAATATCACAGGAAAGAGTGACTAGTTTGTTGCCATCATAGTATCTTAATATAGGTGGGGCAGCAATTTTCTGCTTAAGGTCTTCAAATACCTTCTGGTGCTGTTCTGACCAAGACCATGTAACATTTTTGCACATCAGCTCTCTTAAAGGTGCTGTCAACTCACTGAAGTCTGTTATAAACTTGCCTAAATATTTGACCATGCCTAGGAAATGCTGTAGAGCTTGAATATTATCTGGTGCTGACATCTCAAGAATAGCTGCTTCCTTTTTTGGGTCTGGTCTCAAGCCAGTGCTGGTAAATAAATGACCTACATATGTGACTTCTGGTAGTCTGAATTTACACTTCATAGGTTGGTACTAGGCTATCGGCCCTAGGGCCTATAGAAGTCTAGCCATAACAATTCCCTGGATATTTCTTCCCACAATATTTACTTCCCTGGACCCCTGTCTAGCAGGGCGACTGACGTGATCCCCGGGGTGAATTTCCTATCTCCTATCCAATCATTAGGAAAGAACTTTACCCCCTCTTGCAAAAGGCCATACTACTCTCAACAATGGGAGATACCAAAGAAACAAAACACGTACGCAACATATAATGCATGAAAAAACATTGATATGATTTGTCTTCTATTAATGTAGGAGTGCCTAGGTCTTAAGTGATAGGTTAATAATGGTGCTTAAAAGGGTGGGTGGCACAATTTCCTTCTGGTTCCTGTCCTCTCAGCAGAGATCCAGGTAGATGACTTGTACAGGACTGGAGACACCTTCTAAATAAAGGAGAAGGAAAAAAGATCCCCAGAATATACTGGTAACCTGGGACAGCCAAAACAAGAGACTGAAAGAAGAATTGTTAACCTCAGAAGAAATCCCACAAAAGAACAGTCAAGGTTCCTATGTGGATAGACATGTCTGTCAAATATGAATTTCAAGACCCAAAAACTATGAGGTGTGTCCACAATGACGCAGACAACACCCCCCAGAGAGGAGGGTTGTTGAACCAGTTGCAACTAAGCATACAAACTATCTACCACCATAGACAGAACATGCCCTGACCATCCACCAAGCATAGACACGACCCATCTCCCATTCAAAAAAACAAGCACAAATATTCCCAGCAGCTCCAGACTTTTCCTTTAGTATATTAATTCAACTGGCATGGTCTCAAAAAAAATTACCTTGGTGAGGGATACGTGAGTGAGACAAGCCCCAGATCAGAGAGAAGTAAGAAGCTAAGCCTCCACTTCCCTCCAAATGGGATGAGGACTCTGACCAGGCCAAGAGTGATCCTGTAACCGCAACAGGTAAAAAGCAATCCATGTACTTTCTCAGCCACCAATGAGTACAAAGGAATCAAACAAAACCCCTGAAATCCACAACAAATATGAAATACCCACAATGGGAAATCCCAAAGGTGGAGCACAATTCACCCAAACATTCTCCTCAATTCAGCTGAACAACTGCGAATGAGAGACTGGATTTGCCTCCAAAAAAAAAAAAAAAAAAAACAACCCATGGATATCCAATCATTAACCAATGTTAAGGATAATCTTTCCTTAGAAATGAACTGAAACATTCAGAGGATTGAGCTTTATGAACCTATGAATTATGATCCATGAACCTATTAAGTTCACATTACGTTCTCTGTCTAGAACTCTCTTTAGGTATCTGTCATGCTCTGCTTCACTATTGCCTCCAACCAATAAGTCATCTACTATTATGGCACAAGGGTAACCTGAAAAAACTTGAACCACTGCACACTGGAAGATTTCACTTGCCATATTTACTCCAAATGGCATCCTTAGGAATCTGTATCTGCCAAACTGGGGTACTGAAAGTAGCCACTAATAAGGATTTGCGATCAAGCATCACTTGCCAAAATGAAATTTTTGCACCCAAGACAGAAAAAACAGTAGCATTCGGTATCAGAGCTGTACCTCTTTGACTGTATGCATTGGATGAGGGTCTATATCACATAGTCGAAGTGTCAAAACTTCGACTATGTAAATATCAAAACCAAAAGTTCGAAAACGGAATACTCCGAACACTCAGAACAGTGATTTTTTTTCTCACGGAAAAAAATCACTGTTCCAGTACAAAACGCAGAAACACACGAACACTACATACTGTTTCTAATGTGTGGGGCTTCACCCCCCACACCCCCACTACTTAAATTTACCAACTCCGAGATCGCACCACAGTGGAGGAAATAGCAAAGCCGTGGAAATGGCCCACCGATTTCTTTCCCTGGGAAAGAATACAATGTTTTGCGGCTGCGTTATTTTTAGACGTTGGACTTCCCAGTTCAAAGTTTTGACATTTAGACTTATGAGCATTCAGATTTCTGATATACACCCATTGCATGACACAGTCTCTTGAATGTTTTGTTCACATCTCTTGGGTCAGTACATATTCTGATTTCATCTGAGCATTTTTTGTGAGCTGCTACCATGGACTACACCCATTCAGTTGGTTCTGTAACTGGACAAATTATACCTTGCTGTACCATTTTATCCAACTGAGCTTTGACTTTATCCTGCATAGTTATCAGAATTCTTCTTGCTGGTCTGACTATGGGAGTGACCTCTGGGTCTAACTTCATGGAATACACAATTTATTTATTTATTTATTTATTTTATTTTACATTTGTTAACCGGGTTAATCTGGCTGAGCTTTTGGCTCATTTTCAGTAGAGACCCAGGGAGAAAAGCTCCTCTGAAGTAGAAAACAATTTATTAAATGTTAGTAACATAGTAATAACAATCAGCTATAGGATATTACAAGCAGAGACCTGGAGAGAAAAAGCTCCACAGGCAATTCAATTATACAGAGTATTAACAATTGGCAGACAAGTATGTGAGTTGTTACAAACAAGGTTTTAAACAATTAGCAGAAGAAAATGTGACTAGCTACAATATTATTTAAGCTGCTTAGAGCAAAATGAGTTAATAGTTAGGCAGATGCTTATTCAAAGTGGGTAGGATCTAGTTGTATAGATGTAGGGGAGGTAGAGTATAGGAGACAGACTAGACAAGTAGGTTGTTTTGAGACCGTAGAATTAAGAGTGGTTGGAGACAGAGGAAGTGAAGAGGTAGAAGAGGCAGGGGAATAGTGTTAGAGATACATTAAGAGTGAGGTGGTGAAATAGGTGAAAGGATGGTGGTTTCAGGGTGGTTGGCTACAGTGGCAAGACCATTTTGTTTTTAGGTATTTCCTTGTGGCTAATTTGAAACTTTTGCTATGCTGGAGGGATTTTATTTGCAAGGGGAGTTTGTTCCAGGATACAGCTGGGTTATAGTTATAGAGAAGGCAGCCTATTTTGGTTTTGGGTTTGTAGATGTCTAATAATTCTTGATTTGAGCTGCGTAGCATCCTAGCAGGGAAATATTTGGATATGATAGTGGACAGGTTGGGGCAGAAGGAGGGTAGATAGAGAATAGAGTGGATGATTTGTAGTTGGCATAGTTGGAGTAGCTGAGGGGATTCTAGCCAGTCTAGTTGCAGAAGTGCTAAGCAGTGGTGTGACTTGTAGGTTTGGTTAGCTGCAAATCTGGCAATCTTATTATAGGTAGTTTCAAGCTTGGAAATAAGTGTAGAATTTAGGCTTGTGAATATGTGGCAGCTGTACAGGAGTGTTGGGAGTAATAAAGCCTGGGAGAGAGTTATTTGGGCAGTATTAGTTAAGTATTTCTTGCTACGGAAAAGGTGTCCAAGTTTCTTATGAGTTATTTGTACTGAGTTAGTAATATGGAGATCAAACTTAAGCTGGACAACTGGAAGTTTGCCCAACTTGTCACTGAAAACATCAGCATACTCTGAGAAAATGGCTTCAGAAAAAATAGAACTAGGATATGCACTTATATGATGAACTTCTTCAGTAAAAGAAAGCAGATTTATTCTCAAACTTTCTCTGAGATCCAATAATGACTTCACAGGTCTTTGAACTGCATAGAATAACAAGCTGTAACAGTTCTTAGCCAAATAACATGAAAGCAATACTGAGTCTTCGGTTTGAATTTCTTCACCTCCATAAGCAACAAGTTTTGCACTAACCACATTTAGTTGCTCATTAGGTCTCATTTTAGCAAATGTGTCTGCTAATATAACATTACACTTTGAAACAGTGTTTACTTTAAGCTCTGTGGATTTACCTTTGATCTGGACAGTACAAAGCACTTTGCTCTTTGCCAGGAAATTCACTGCATCAACTTGTTCACCGATTACTGATAAACTGTCTACATAGAAAGTGGAATTGCAGTTTACTTGATCAATTTTCATTTTTGAGTGACCCTTCTTTACACCTCTGTGGGGCTTACTTGATTTGCAAAATTTTTGAAAATAGTTCCATTTTTTACACTTGTGACATTGCTGACCAAATGCTAAGCATTTCTCTCTTTTAGACTCATGATTGGCATCACAATTGTGCCAGTTAACAATATTCACGCTTGTACTGCACTGAGCTTGCTCCTTTCTTAGAACTTGCTGGAAAACTATGTGGTTTCCCTGGTGAGCCAGCAGGTGCGGTGGCTGTCATGTGCTTAGGCCTCCTTCTGTTTGCTACATATTGCATGCTATCTGCATTTGCTCTGGAGCCTGCTGAAACAATGCTCTTGTCACTTGCAAGCATACTTGTGTGCTTTTTTGGAACTTCATGAATTTGACAAATCTCTACGGCTTTACTCGATTTTAAATTACTGTCACAAAGCAAAATCTTTTCCATAGCAGCACTATTAATAGCACAAAAGAGCCTGTCATTTATTAACTCATCTTTTAAGTCACCAAACTGACACATTTTAGCTTTGTTTCTCAGGTCAGTAATATAAGCTGCAAAAGTTTCCCCTGGTTTCTAATCTCTTGTGTAAAACAAATGCCTCATTAATGTAATATTTGTCTGGGGGTTACACATTTCCCTGAATTTGCTCTTCAAACACTTGGGATTTTCACCTTCTCCCTCATCTACTGCTGGTGCATACACAAACGCTCTCTTTCAGTGTCCTCTGACCCAGCTAGGTTTAGCAAAATGAATGCCCTGGTGCATATCTTTATCTGAATAAGCTGCTTGTATCAAAATATTGTACTCTTGCTCATCAAATATTCTCCAGTTCTCTGCAATATTCTGATCAAATACAAGTGGTAAGATCTTTCAAATAACATCTGCCATATTAACACATAACAGTGAAGGGTTTTGCAAATATGCACGAACACACACATACATACATATGCCAGAAATTTATGCCAGTGTTAGCAACTGCCCAATAGCACAACAAGCCTCTGAATAACTGAACTTTGCAAAATAAGTCTCTTGGGCACTGTCATACTCTTGAAATTGCCGTACTGCTAAAGTAATTTGTCATCATTTTATGAAACATTTCAAATAACTGCACAGTGTGAATAAACTGGGCAGGAGTTGAAATTGCTGGACTGAAAGAAATCACCTATCAGTGTAAGAAACATTTCAAATAACTGCACAATGTGAATGAACTGGGCAGAAGAAGCTCAGAGTCAGAATTATTTTGAAGTAATTGCACTTTGGCAATTAGCAGTACACAGCACACTGATATCTTTCCACAATGGCAGTGCCTCGCTAGACAATTCTTTACAGTGCAAGAAACGTTCTGTAATGGCGACACTTTGCGAATAGACAAACCCAGCACAAGAAACCTTTCGAATTGGCTATACTTTGACTGCACTTCATGAAATAGTTGCTCTTTGCACACATACAAACTCTTCAGAATACATACACAGTAATAAGCACACACTAGAAGCACTTTTACACACTTTGAGATATTTTGAATAACTCTAGTTATGCCCTTGATACAATACAAAGTCATAGTTATACGAAACGCAGCACTTTGCTAAAATACATGCAGTCACCTTGCTTTATTTACGCTTAATGTGCCCTTTCTGTCCTTATTATATCCGATTTGCTTGTTTAATCTTTTTTCATGCCCATTATACTTTTCCTATGCTTGTTTTACTCTAAACATGCTCATTTTGCCTCAAATACACTTGTTTTGCTTCAAACATACTAATTTTGCATTTCTGATAATTGTTTTATCAAATATCTTAATCTTAACATTTTGCTTAGTTAATAAACCTTTTGTGCCTCATGCTTGTTTAATAATGCAGTTTGTGCCCTTTTTATCCTCTGTTTAATCTTTTTTATAAAATAAGCTGTTTGTGCAACTTTTCATTACCTTTGGTCCTTTTAGGGCTCTTTTTCATGCTCATTTCTCTTAGTTTACCTTCACTGTCATCACTGCACTTCATGGCTCTGAATATCAATCTCTGGAATTCCACGTCTGACACCATGCCGCTCGTCTAGTCAGGATACAGTAGATGAGTTTTCATTGGTTCTGTTCAAGTAGCTTTATTATGTACAAACACATCTCGATAGAAGCTTACTGAATTTAACTCAGGTAACATACAAACTAGCTATTGCATTCATACATGCTCACTCTGTGTCTGTACTCTCAAAATGGCACTAGTATAGCAAGTGCCTGCTACATGTATATGCATGTTCAGTCCTTGATATGCTTCTTAATGATGCAGCACATACACTCTGTTCTACAAAACTCAAGTTGCACAGCCTAGAAGATAGGGATTGTCATGATATTTTAAGGTTAGTGTGTATACCAGCAGGGAAGGAAGGGTAAGATGTGAGCAATTACCTGTAAGAGCACATATCAGAGGTGCCACACCTCGAATAAGGGTATGCAATATAGCAGGAGCATATAGCTCTTCTGAAGCCATCTAAGAGTAGGCTGCCAAAGCACATTATCTTTTGACTCCTATTTAAGTGAACAGAAAGACTAGACTTAAAGCAGCTAGCAAAGGAAAGTGCTTTATGCTAAGACGCTATAGTATTAGGCTGTCACAGGACTACACTAAATAGAATACCAATACATTTTTGATGACTTGGCTGAGCTCATCTCTAATGGTCCTTCTAAGTAGGGTGCCAAGCATCAATTATCTCTCTTGGCAAACATTAATCCGTATGGGAATAAAAAGCCCCAAGATATATTCTTTACCCACCTTAGAATGCAGTGCCTGTTCATTTTAGAAGCTAATCCCCTGGCATTCACTCTCATACATTTCAAGTCAGATAGCTGTTCTGGTAGAAAATAGGGATAAAGTCTTGACTACAGCCAAGATGACCTGGGTTCATTTAGCTGCTTGGGTGATGGGCAGAGTGGCAAACAGGAAGGCACTGGAACACAGACATGATGTGATGCCTTCTATTAGACAGTGTGGCAGGGAGAGATGGAGGTGTGTCTATCATGAGGAAAGAGGGCTGTTGTATGGGCCTTCCTTATGGCAACCCTGGTGGAGGATGGAGATAGAGCAGGAGGGAGTCGTTAAAAGGTGGGATTAGGGTGTGAACATGGCTGAGCTTCAACAGATGTGTGACAAGATGTCGCACCTTCCAATTGCATGCCCACATCTCATGAATGACCCAGACTGGAACATATCTTGTAGCAATTAACACAGCATTTCACCACTTCTTCTCTTCCTTCCTATACAGCTGATCATTCCTTATACTGCCAAGTCTGATTATCAGAGGATGTTAGCATTCTTAGGGCTGTACAGTCACCATGCATTCAGCCAAGCTAGGTGGACAAGTTAAATAACAGCTTTTCTCCCAGTGATGTCTGGACTGCTGTAGATGGCATGGTGAAAGGAAGGCAACCGGCCATTACAGCATAAGCAGAATGTTATACAAAGTGTTAAGGACCCAGCTGATACTAGGAGGAACAGCTTGTTTAGCCATTGTCTCAGCTGTAAGAGCACTTCCCTGTTGTAATAGTACCCACAATAGCTGTTCTTCCAAAGCCCATCAAGGAACCAACACTATCCTGCAGTTATAAGCCTATTTTATTAATTCATGCAGAGGTCGATGCCAGAACACTGTCACCTAGAATAGTAGTGGCTGTGCCTAGTTTAATTTACCTGTCACAAATTAGATTTGTCAAGAGTTGATCTAATGTTGACCAAGTACATGCTACATTTTAGACTTGGAAGCCCTACAGAAACACACCCATCATACAGCAGTAGTTTTTACTGACTATAAAAATGCTTTTGATTAAGTGGTCTGTGAATATATGTGGATACTCTTTTATTATAGCCATAAAAGTGAAATACTATCACCCTTTTGCCAGGGTTTAGACTGTGCACTGTTTCTGAGCCTGTAATGCTGGAGAAGTATACTTGGTAATGTTGACCATTGCTACTGATCCTATTATCCTGGCAAATGAGCCTTTCACATAGCAAGTTTACACTCATAATGCATTATACTGGTGGTGCTAAATGGGGTTACAAACTAAGAACCTTCTATTTGCTGGAGATCGCCTCTTCTTATCGGAGGATCCTGTGAATGTTACACCAGTTTTAGGAAGCTAGTTAGAGGATTAGGATAATTTGGAATTTTCCAGCATTAACAGGAAATAAATGCAAGACAAAAGTATTCCCAACCAATTTCCAGGCCCATGCACTAAGACAGTTGGATGGCTCATGAATTGTCAGTGATCTATAGCCTTCCCAGCCTGTTTAGGACTCTGTAGCCATGCTGATCTAGTATGGCTGTTGGAAGGGAACTTCTAACCATTATGGGAGGATCTGTGTATACAGGTGCCCATATGGATAAGACTCCATCTGCACTGATGGGGGAAACTTTACCAGATAAAATAATGTTTTATCCCAAGATATACTATGGCTAGGAGAAATTAAAATGTCTGTCACACAAATTGCATGAGATGGTAAAAATAGCATTATAATTACAGCAACATTACATCTTCCAATGGATAATGGGAACATTGGCCTCCAGGACCTGGAGAGGACGGTAGAGATATTTAACATAAACCACTGCACTATTCAACCCTGCACCCTACTCCTGTCTGGATGACCATAAAGGTAGCAATCCATAGCTCATACCTGTACAAGACTATTGGGAGGCACAAAAAGAGTTTACCCTGCCACATCAAATGCTTTAGGAAGATTCATAGGAGCCACCCCAAAGTAAATATTAAGGATAACACATAGCCAAAGTAAACATAAAGCGAAACCAATTGCCTTTGTGAGGTAACCTATAATTATGGATTGGGGGATCCAGACTCCTGACATCAGACTGGGTGAAATGGAGTAGTACAAGGTTCATGGGTGGGGGAACCACAGGACACCAGGAATAAATGCCATAATGGCATACATATCATAAAGGTGATGGAGGGTGCAGAGAACAGCTAGACCACCAGGGATGATACTTTAAGTGCCATAATGGCACAGACATTTTAATGGGGAATAGGGATGTTTTGACACAGTGGGCACCAAGGCATAATGCATACATTTGATAATGGCACTAAAGTGTTACATGGGTGGGAGAACACAGCAAAAAGCTTGAAACCAAGACTAAGTGAAAAGTATAATCCAAGGCAGCGAAGAGCAGCAAGAAACAGCGATGAAGCCAAAGGTAATCTCCACAAAAAGTTTATTCAAACACACAACATAAATTTCTCCAAGTCCTTCTCTCAAACACACGACATAAATTTCTCCAAATCCTTCTCTCAAGCGCTTTTGCTCAGTGCAATACTGAGCTTTATCAAGATAAAAATGCAGGGCAGAATAACCTTATTTGTAAGTCTCTTAATGAGATCATGTGCTTCGTTAATTAAAACCAGTCAAGTTACAATTAAAATTAATTGGTGACCAATTTAAAATTAAAGAGCAAGATGTTGTATGAAATACATAAAAGAACTCTCATCAGGATTTTATATTTCCCCCAGACAAATCAGGGGGGAGGGGGGGGCAGATTCCCAACGAGGAGATGGAACAAGTAACCGAGATCAGTCATGCTATGCCTGACCAGGAGAGTTGTGTACCTTTGGATTCACCTCCTATTACCCCCACCAGTTACACGGTGATCACGGATAACAATTTTACTGTTTATAATTTTACTGATTTAGAGATAACGAAGGAACATTTTAACTTATTTACAAGAGGTATGCATTTTATACCAGCACGATCATTTAATCTTGAAAAAGAACTGATAGATCTTAAAATGTTTGTTAGGCAATTGAATTTGTCTCTATACTTCAAGGGTCAACCCTGTCAAGGTGACATACTTACTAGAAAGAGTACCTTTACCCCTCCCACACACTCCTCCACTAAGGTGTTTGAAGAATTGGTGGAAAGAGATCTAAGAGCTATTGGCATTAGACAACCTGCTGCAGGTCCCCAGAATCTAAGTTTGAATGAAACACACATAATCAGGTCTTTAAAGGAAGAAGGGTGTAAAGTAATGAAACCAGATAAAGGAGGGGGCTTAGTTTTGATGTACAATATAGACTATGATGCGCATATTTACAACATGTTACAGGATGTTGACCATTATGGCTTGATATCAACAAATGAGCTACACATAGCATATTCCAAAATTAACTATCTATTAATGGACCACCTTTTACAAGGAGCCATTAATAAAAAGCTATATAATTACTTGTTTGTAGCCAAACCAAGAATCCCAGTAATTTTTGGTATTCCAAAGACCCACAAAGGACTGGACCCTTTAAAACTCAGACCAATAGTTTCTGGTGAAGGAAGCATCACTGAACCTTTGGGGAAATTTATTGACTACGTCCTCAAACGGTTTGTTACATCACTAAGCCACATATGCAAAGATTCTTGGGACTTCCTAAAGGGTATGGGATCCCATTTGTACCACCCAGACCTTTTAATGGTAACTATCGATATAGTGCAACTATTCCCCAGTATACCACATTTGACAGGTCTGGATTGGTTCAAAGACGTTTTGGTCAAAGAAGCCAATCTTGGTGCCAATGTTGTGAATTTGCTAGTCGAATTCATGGATATTGTGTTAAACAATAATTTCATCTGTTTTAACGGAAATTTACAAACAGAAATTGGGAGTTGCAATGGGGGCTTCTTGTGCCTCTTTGTATGTGAACATTGTATTGCACAAATGGGAACAGACTTTCATATTTGGCACAGACTGGGTGAAACACATTAAACACTATGTTAGATACCTGGATGATATTTGTTTGTTATGGCATGGAACAGAGGTGGATTTTCAGAAATTTGTAAATTACATTAACTCCACCACTTCCTTTTTGACCTTTACACACTCGGTCAGTAACACTAGTTTGAACTATCTAGATGTAACTATAATCAAGGATTTCACCAAGGGCAAGTTTGCTTCAAGAGTATACAGGAAACCCACATATTCTAATTCTTACCTACACTTTAGCAGTAGTCATCCTTTCTATCAAAAGAAAGGAATTATCAAAGGGCAACTAATCCGTGCTTCTAGAATGTGTAGCACTGCGGAATACTTCTCAAACAAGGTTAGCTTTTTAGAAGAGAAATTTTGTGAAAGGGGCTACCCAGCCAAACTAATCAAGAATTTGGTCATGGAAGTTTCCGCATGTAGAGAAGAAAAATACCCACCACTTTTAGGATGCATGTTACCGCAAGTGGATAACTTGCATAAGAACACCCAGCAGCTAGAACAAACTAGTTACATACACACATTTTCCAGCAATTCTGACCGGATAGAGGAAACAATAACAAGGTATTGGCCAGTTCTTACATTGAATGATGATTTTTCAACAAAGGTTCCAACTAAACCCACATTTGTTAGACGCAGGGGTACTAACATGAAAGAGCTATTTGAAAGAAAAGAAATTACGAATACCACTGGTAGTAGATCCAAGAAAGGAACTTATAAATGTGGAATGTGCAAACAATGCACTGCTATGTTGAATGATCATAGTATATACATCCCATCTAGGAAATATCTATTCCGGTCTAATGGGTATTTTAACTGCAATGCAAAATATGTTGTATATTTAGGCTCATGTATAAAATGTCAAAGTTTCTATATTGGGAAAACAGAAAGGACTCTAAAGAGAAGAATTTATGAGCATTTCTACGATATTTCCAAGAAAAAAGAGACCAATGCTTTTTATAAACACTCTTTGTCCTGCCCAGATATGGAAATCAAGTTCATTGTGTTAGACCAGATAATACCCGACAAGAGAGGGGGTGACTGGGAGACTAAATTGGAATATAGGGAGCTTATATGGCAACTAAGACTGGATGCAGCTAAATGGCCAGGGTTAAATGACTACACAAATTTAAGTAGTGCTTTAAAACTAAGAAGAGCTAAGTTATAGCATACAGCATTTAGTAAGAGATTATCAACATTACTTATTTGTATCAAATTATTTGTATTTTATATTTATATTTATTCTGAGTATAGGGAATATAATTTATGTAACAACGTTTGAACACTTAATACTTGATTATTATTTTTATTTTTAATTCTTGCATTTTTAACATTTGATTTTTATCTATTACTATTTATTACTCACATCATTTACTCGTGGTACCCCATTGTAATATTTATTGCACACTAAACAGTGTTATAAGAATCAATCACTGCAAATGTGGTTTCATGGGACATTAACATATAACAATATTTATTTATTTATACACGAATGCTTTGTGATTTTCAAATGACATATCTTTTAAATAACATATTTTTTAACTACAACATATTTAACAAAAGGTATTTTATTTAGGATTTTATGTATTTCATACAACATCTTGCTCTTTAATTTTAAATTGGTCACCAATTAATTTTAATTGTAAATTGACTGGTTTTAATTAACGAAGCACATGATCTCATTAAGAGACTTACAAATAAGGTTGTTCTGCCCTGCATTTTTATCTTGATAAAGCTCAGTATTGCACTGAGCGAAAGCGCTTGAGAGAAGGATTTGGAGAAATTTGTCGTGTGTTTGAGAGAAGGACTTGGAGAAATTTATGTCGTGTGTTTGAATAAACTTTTTGTGGAGATTACCTTTGGCTTCATCGCTGTTTCTTGCTGCTCTTCGCTGCCTTGGATTATACATTTCACTTAGACATGGGTGGGAGAACTACAGGATGTTAGGGACAATGTGTGGTTTTGTGTGTGTGTGTGTGTGTGTGTGTGTGTGTGTGTGTGTGTGTGTGTGTGTGTGTGTGTGTGTTTTAGTGTTTGTGCATATGTGTATGTGACAGTGACTGGAGAGAGGATTGCACTGCCTACTTGAGCAGCATGTTATACCTGACATACTGATCAGCCATGCTCGGCATATCATGATAATAACAGCAATTCAGGAAACATGCAAATTATCTGATAATTAGGCCTTATCTCATCAAAGCTAGCATGTCCCTGAATTGCAAATGGGCAAGTTGCACTGAAAGGTCCTTTTTAGCATGATCTGTATGCTTCACGCTAGGAACTTTAATGAATTCAAGGGGATGATCTGACCATATTTTGATTGGATTACATTTGATTTGAATGCAAACTTTTGTTAGTATTATTTATAAATATCAACTTCATTTTTTTTTTAAATAAGGGATTATGGGCCACTTTGTGGTTTGCTGGAGGGAATGGTGATGGGTTTCAGAGAGACAGCCTGAAATAAATTTGGGTGTTTATCATAAGCTTATTCTACTTTGTATAAGAGAGAGAGAGAGAGGTTAACAATGTACCTGTGTATGTAAGAAACCTATAAATTATATAAAGATGAAATAATATTTGATTGGAGTGTTGTGAGCTGCACATATGAACTCTTGCTAGAACTGGATTTGACCTGTTTATACTGGATTTGAGCACATATGAACTCTTGCTGGAAATGGATTTGGCCTGTTTATACTGGATTTGACTAATTTCTTCCATCTTTTCAAATACCAGAGACGTTGGTTTTAATTATATAAATTGTCCCTTGAAATATTTTGGTTATTTTAGAAGCATTTTTGTTTTACAATTAATATAATTTCCCATTCTTCTCCTCATGTTAAAGCTGCAATCGATTTCAGTTTAAAATGAATGCTGGTGTGCTTTTTTTCTGTATAACCACATCTAGAAAATTATATCACAGCAGCTATTTGACCATGATCTTCATAAAAGTCACAGCATCATGGTTAATGAAAACAGTTTACATTTTTCAGAGGAGCAGCTTCTTATTTAAATTATGGTTTCACTACTACATCATAATATGTTAAATTACAACGTGAGGTGTTTTACCTGCAAGAGCTAGTTCATAACCTGTCTTTCTGGAAAGTAGGAAATTACTACTAATACATTTTGCATAGAAATTCAGTCAAATGGAGAACATTGGCATTTGTGCTATAACAGAGACCTGGTTTAAAGCAGCAGAAACCACCCCTGCACTACCAGGCTATAACTCATTCCACACCTTTTGGCTCGAGAACATGGACAGAAGCTCCAAAGTTGGTGGTGTCTCCATATTCATAAAGGATATGCAAACCTCCAGACTTGTAGCCCAGCATAACAAATCTGAGATACTTCAGGTACAACTAAAATTGGGTAAGACAGCAATTCAGGCCGTAGCCTGCTATAGGTCCCCAACCATGTTCCAAGACTCTCACTCCACATTCCTATGCACCCTGGAGACTATTACATTCCAACCTAATACTATCATACTAGGTGACTTCAACTACCCCTCCATCAACTGGGAAAACTACTCATGCACCAGTACACTGGCCCAATGCTTCCAGGAATTCATCATTTTCCATGCCCTGGACCAGCTCATTCTTACCCCCACTCGATGAATCAAGATCCTTGACCTGGTTATTACTAACATGGGGTAAACGTTGCTCTACACCAATAGTCAATCCCTCCCTGGTTAGATCTGACCAGAAACTAATAACCATGGAAATTCACATCTCACCCACACCCCCCACAAAGGTAGCCACCATGAAAAACTTCTCCAAAGCTGTCTTTGGGCTCCTGAAAAAAGAGATGGCTAACTTCACTGCACCCATGTCAATGGAAAATAAATGCATGACTGCTGAATCATACACCAGTGCACTGTATGAACATGTACATAAATGCATGGAACTAACCATACCCAACAGAACCAAGATGCTCTCCTCCAAAAAAGGAAGCCAATCTGGTGGTCAGCTGCTATTAATAAACTCTACAACAGAAGGAAGAAACCGTTGCAGAAAAAGTTAAAGTCCCAAGACTGGAAAAACTCCCTTATTAGCCTCAACAGAAAGTTGAGATCCCTCATCAAAACCTCTAAAGTCAGCTATGAAGGCAGAATTGCAACAGACACTAAAAACAACTGCAAAGTCTTCTATAGTTATGTCAAGAAACTCCATGGAAATACCCAGGTTTGCTCTGAGTTACTGAACAATGGTACCTCCTATACTGAGCCAACAGATATTGCCGACATACTGGCTGACAGATTCAGTGCCAACTTTACCCCTCTTTCCCCCCTAAAGGACCAACCACAATACCAGAGGAATGCAGGCACCCAGCATTACTGCAGCACAGGTTAAGCTGCATTGTCCAAGGCCAGGAATATAGCTTCCATGGGACCCGACAATATCCCTGGATGTGTTCTACTTCAACTACAAAGTGAACTGGCACCACATCTGTTTTCTCTGTTCAATCACAGCCTCATCTTGGCTTTGTCCATATCGAATGGCACACTGCTACAATCATCCCTCTCCATAAAGGGGGAGAGACTACAGACCCTGGGAATTATCACCCCATTTGCCTGATGAGTCTGATATGTAAGGCTACGGAGCTCATCATCATGGACCTAATTAAAAACAATAAAGGGAATCTCCAAACTCTAGATTATATGCATTTTGGTTTTGTGAAAGATAGATCATGCTTGTTCAACCTGGTTGACTTCTTTGAGTCAGTCACCAGAGCTTTGGATGAGGGCAAGACAGTTCATACAGCCTACCTCGATCTGGCCAAGGCCTTTGATATCATTACAAACTCAGGAATTATTGATAAACTCACCAAACTAGGCATCAACCCCTTTATTGCTAGGTGGGTTGCAAACTGGCTCACAGATAGAACCTACTGTGCGAAAGTAGCAGACACCAAATCAGACTGCTGACCAGTCATGAGAGGAGCCTCACAGAGATCGGTCCTGGGTTATCTCCTGTTTGGCATCTACTTCACAGAAGTCCAGGCCAACATGGAGGGACTCTGGCTGACTAAGTTCGCAGATGACTGCAAGCTGGGAGCCATTATTAACTCCCCAAGTGATGTAGACATCCAAAGGTCTCACTGAGACCAATGGCTAGTGTCAAAACCATGGCCTTAAGCTTAATCCCAAAAAATGCATCATCATCCCCTTTGGTAAAAACTCAGTTCCCACTAATTACCACATCAATGGGAGCCCACTGAACACTTGAAGGCATTATAAGAGATCTGGGACACAGGTTGACATCAACCTCTCCTTCGACCACAACATTGCCAATGTGGGCAGAAAGTCCTTCTATGTGGCACATCTCATTACCAAGGGTTTTCCATCCAGGAAGAAAGAGGTCATCATCTCTCTCTACTCCTCCTTCATTAGGCCAGTCATTGGGTATAATGCCCCATTTGTCATGTACTTCACTAGATACATGCAACAGTTGGAAAGGCTACAAAAGTACCTCATGAAGAGGATCCTAGGCCTTAAACACATGTCCTACATGGACAGACTCAAAAAACTCCAGCTATTCTCTGTCTCATATCATCTACTAAGAGGCAATCTCTGCTCGACTTACAAAGCCATGTCTGATTCAGCTCTGTTAGAAATGTTACATCTAAAGAAATCCAAATCCCTCAGAAACACATGCTCCAGCTCCAGAGACCTGAACCTCTTTGCCACAATCAAGAGAACATGCTGGAGGGACAAGTTCATAACCCAGAGACTGCCCATGCTCTGGAATAGACTTCCCTTACATGTCAAGCAGAGCACCTCACTGGCCCTCTTCATGAGAAATCTTGATGAGTAGATGGGAAATAGAAAGTTCACCCCAGGGATCACTGCAGTGACTCTACTTGATAGAAGCACTGGGAACTAACGTCGGGCAGCATGATGCAAGGGCACTTCTATGGGCTAGCCTTGTAAAGGCTCCAGGGCCATTAGCCTGGTACACACCTATGAACCTATCTGTACATTCACTTAAGTAGTGAGGCATTTTGGGTTCAATGTATGATAATCATAATGCCATAGCAGGGGTTTTCAACTGTAAAAATAAGCTGGGTGGCTGTCTATTCAATAAAATAAATTTCAAATTAAGCACCCTTTTGCATAAAAACTGTATAATTTTGTATATTCAACTTCAAAGGTTTCTTTCTTACACTTGCTCTAGAACATGACATCTAAGATAAATTTTTTTCTTATCTCAATGCATATTGACAACTGGACACATCTCAATTTGGCAGTGCTTAGGGCCCATCATGAAACGTATTTAGTCATTACTGGATGAGTAGCAAGTTGCATTCTGATTGACTGTTCTCGTTTCAGTTTTTATATTGTGGTGTACTCATTCCAGAGAGGAAAAAATGGTCAAACAGCTTCTGTGTTATCTGTTTGTCTCAGGGTTTGGCTTCAGAAGGGTCTTTTATCTTGCTGGTATAAAAATATTACATTTGAGTGAATTTCTGCTTATCTTGCAGGCGCTCCATTTGTGCCTGATGGAGAGTTTCTTAAACAATCTGAATTACAGAGCTACATAAGTATATATTTTTGCACTTTATCTAACTGTTCAGTGTTTTTTATCAGCACTGCACTGGTTGTATTTATTTGCTTATCAGTACTTTTTTTTTTATTTGCCTTAAAGTTCTGCACTAGTTTACTGCAGTATTTTTATTTATTTTACTGAATTATTTACTTTTCTCTGTCTCCATTTATGTATTTGCTGATCTCTGGCTGAATTTTTGGTTTTCCCCCACCCAACTGCTGTTGTGTTCTTATAGTTTGTGGCTTTTGCTGTTGCCCGCCCCTACTGCAAATTTGGTAAGTGACACTCCTGCCAGTCCCATCTTATTAGCTCATTCTACCTAATACAGAGACCACTTGGGAAGGTCAAACCCTTAGTTCCTTAACATTGACTTTTCTTCTGTTCCTTCTCTCTCCCTTTCCACTATATTAACAAAAAAAACATTTATTCAGCTTCTTTTACTGTATTTGTGTTTCCCCCTCCTGCCCTATTACTTCATCTTGCTTTTTCTACTACTTGCTGCAGCTTGTTCTCTAAAGTGTTCAATTTCATCTTTTCTGTTGCATTTGTTACTGCTTGTTTATAGCCTGTTTAAATTGTGTTATTCTAAGCCTCTTAGTTTTGGTTTAAGCACATGAGCTTTAGGATTACCCCTTAGCTCCCCCTTGTCTTCTCTCTCATAGTCTGAAAAATATGGATGGACATTTTCCTACAGTTTCTCCTACCAGCCTGGTTGATATGGGCATCCTGGGGCAGTGTTGCAACTGCCTTATGTACAGAGATAACCACCTACTACTACCACCTAGGAACACAATTTGGTAGAGATGCAATTGCATTAGGAACCTAGTTTCCATGTTCTCTCCCTCACAAGCCAGTATATCTGGCAACATAAAGGTTGTCAACACAATCACTACATATCAGCCACCACCCACACCTACACAACACACACCCATATATGTGGAGGTCCTCAACAAAAACATACCCAAACAAAGGAGACCTCTGAGGCAAAAACATCCAAGGCAAAAACACATATGACCTCCACAGCTCTCTATACCACATACCATGCATAGTTTACACACCTGTGTCTCATAACCACTAAGGCTTAACCATATACCCAACATACTAGTCATAAGAGACTCCATTGTGAGACACACAGATGTGCCTCTCACCAGGCTGGATAGTCATGGTTAGTTGTTTAGCAGGGGCCAGAATCCACCATATCACACACGCACACTAGTCTCTCAACAACAGGTACTGTTATGGCTCTGTCATAGTCCATGCTGGCATGAATGACTTGAGATGTACCTCCCTGGACTATATGAAAAGATACATGATTGAACTCACTGAAATGTGTCCCAGTCAGGTATGTCCCTAGCCTTAACTCATTACAGCTGAGTGATGCCTCCAGGCATTTCTGCAGTTACCTCCTACTGCACCTCTAGGCATCAAATATTGCTAGTTGATATTTGCATTAATAATTCCAAAACCGTGCTCCATACAAGGTATCAGAATATTTTATCTTGAAGCATACATGATGGCAAACACAATTGTATTGATATACGACCTCTGTAAATAAGTATTTTGTAGAACTGCAAGGTCATAACTTCATTTTTCTAAAGGCTGAAGCCACACCAGCATTCTACCATCACCCATAATTATGCCTCAATACAAACAGAAAATTATTGACTTTAACAATTGGCTTACTTAATGGTGTCATTCAAGGGGGGGTCCAGCACCTGACAGCCTGGAAAGATATGATTGACAGACCATGGTGCTTTGCTAGAGATGGCCTGTATCTGTCTCACTTGGGCTTCAGGCTTCTGGTAAAGGCACTTGCCTGCCTGATAGTGCCTTTGTTAGAAAAAGTGATGAGGTTAAAACTACCAGCATAAAAATTTCAACAAAATGCAAATTAAAGTCATGCTGCTAAATGCTAGGAGTCTAAACATGAAACTGCACTCATTGCAAGCATTCTTAATCCTGGAAAATGCTGACATCTGCACAGTCACACAAACCAAGTTCAAAGCTGCGGAGATCATCCCCAGCCCTACCTGGTTCCTCATCCATTACATTACATTCAGACCCTAAACTGTGGGTAGTAAAGCCAAAGGAGGTGGAGTTTCAATATATGTTAAAGACATACACACCTCCAGGCTATTCAAACAGTATGGCACACAGGAGACACTCCAGGTGCAGTTAACCATTGACAAGACTCCTATACAAATTATAGCTAGCTACTGGCCCCCAAATCTAACTCAAGATGCCCAAACTGCCTATCTAGACTGCTTCAAATCTATCAAGATTCAATGCTTTTTCCAGATCTTGGGTGACTTTAACTACCCAAACATAGACTGGAAGAACTACTCATGCCAGAGCCCAAATGCCCAGAGATTACTCAATTTTGTCAATGCAAATGCTATGGAACAGCTATTTGATACCCCAACGAGAGGTAATAATATCTTGGACTTGGTATTAACCAACATGAGTAACCACTGCGGCATCCCTGCAGATCTGACCATAAAGCGGTCATGTTCAAAGTCACCATTTCCCCTGACCTCCCTGTAGCTAGGGTCAAACAAAAAACTTCTCCAAAGCTGATTACAGCCTACTGAGGGATGGTATAAACAATTTCACAGCCCAATCCCCCTCTCTAGGAACTGCTACCATTATCCAAATCTATACCAAATTACTATACAAACATTTATATAGATGCATGGTGTGACAATTGGGAAGAGATGGGCGATGGCTGCCAGCCTAGTCAAATAGAATCGGATACATAATTCTATCAACTGTATAAATAAATGTAAAATACAGGCTTGTGTTTTTAAATGTAAGAAAACACTGTAAAATGTGAACTTCAAGATTGTTGCAACATTGACATCTGCTGTAAGGAAAACCAAGCCAAGTATTTCAAATGTGTCATTTTAAGTCCTAAAGATCTTATGAATCTCTTTAATGTTAGAATTCGGCTCCAGGATGCTGGTGCATGGAAATCTGACTAAAGCAGACCTGACTGCAGTCTTGGTTACAGCTGCATCAGAAAACTGCAGCCTGGAGGACAATCAGACTGACAGTGGAGATACAATATTCTCAGATAATGGACAGATCAACCTTTCTGCAGTGGACTTAAAATCCAGCTGGAGCTAAAGAGACTTGAGTTGGAGGCCAGGCATATGGAACTAGAAGCAGCTGAGAAAATGAGGAGTCTATAAGCTGAGGAAAATAAACGGCAGAGGAGGCATGAGAGGGAAATGCTTACTCTTCACCAGAGTTATGGAGGTAATGGGGAAGGGAGTAACCAGACCCCAGAAGCACAAAAGGTCAGTAAATTTCTTCCACAGTTTAAAAGGGGGATAATTTTGATAGCTTCATTCATATGTTTGAGTGGGTATGTAAACAGTATGACATTGACCAAAGGCTCTGGGTACGGTTCTTGACCCCCCCTTACTTCATGGTAAAGCTGTAACTTTTTTAGCAAAAATGCATGACACTGACTGTTTTGATTATATTGCTGTAAAAAGACATTTATTAGAATGTTTTAAGCTATCACCTGAAATGTATAGGAAAAAGTTTTGTGAGCATAGATGCAAGGCAGATGAAAATGTATGTGAATATGTTGTTGAACTGAGAACTTATTTTCATAGCTGGGCGAGTGGATATCAGGTCACCACTTTTGAAGGGCTGGCAGATCTTTTGGTAAGGGAACAAGCCCTTAGCACTTTGCCTGAGGACATGAGGATCTGGTTAGCTGATAGACAGTGTGCTACTTCAGAAGAGTTGGGGAAGAAGGGAGACCTATACCTAGCAAGCAGGGCAGCCTTTCACAGGAAAGGGACCCCCAGTACTGCTCATGGGACTAAAGGAACCCATGGTGGGCAGCACAGACTGCCCCAACAGAATCTGCCAGTAGCAGGGGAAGCCACTAGTCCAGGTACACATCCATGAGCTATGGTTAAATGTCTTGAATGCAACCAGTGGGGCATGTGGCATACAGGTATCCACAGAGGCAAGGTAGAGAACCAAAGGTGAGGGAGCCAATAAGTGGTAAAGACAAAATGCCAACAATGTGTTGTCTTGAGACAACAGGGGTATGGAACTACCATCCTGCGGATGTCCTGAGAGGGAAGGATTTGGATGAGGCAGTACTATGTACTTATGCAGTTACATGAAGTGAAGCTAGGAGACAACCATGTGCATCTGGTAGCCTGAGGGAGACCCAGACAGACTTCATACTTGCAGCCAGGACTGCTGAGGTGGTTACTTCAGGGAGTGAGCTATGCTGTAGCAGTGAAACTGAATGTGAGCCACAGCTGCTTGTGGGTACTGATGTTCCCTTGGACAGGGTAACTGCAAAGGTAAAGGTGAGTAGTAGTACCCAGGCTGACAGTGAGGCACCTCTGTCAGAGGATGCCAGACTTCCTGTGGAAGGGGAGCTGGGAAGGGTTACAAGGAGAGACTTGAGACAGGCTCAGCTCTCAGACCCTACATTGCAAGGCCTGAGGCAGGTAGCTAGGGAGGCACCTGATTCTCAAGGGAAAGGGGAATCTGTATACTGGAACAAAGGGTTACTGTACAGAGAGTGGACCCCTGAGGGAGGGCTAGAAGATGAGAGAGTACAGCAGTTGGTAGTGCCTAGAGATTACCATCTGGCACTTCTAGCCATAGCCCATGATATTCCCTTTGCAGGTCATATGGGCATAAAATGTACAAAGAGGCGTATTATGCAAAACGTCTATTGGCCTGGAATTTCCAGAGATGTAACAGGGTACTGCAGGACCTGTGAGCAGTGCCAAAAGGTAGGCAAGGCTGGAGACAAGGTGAGAGCTCCTTTGATGCCTTTGCCTGTGATTGAGGAGCCATTTCAGAGGGCAGCTATGGATATTGTGGGTCCTCTGAGTACCCCAAGTTCCAAGTATATCCTAGTGATTGTAGATTATGCTACACGATACCCTGAGGCAGTGGCTTTGTCTTCCATTGAGGCTGAGAAGGTGGCAAATGCTTTGCTAGAGATTTTCAGCACGGTAAGTTTCCCAGAGGAAATACTGGCTGACAGATATGCCAATTTTATGTCAGACCTGCTGGCTTGTCTGTGGAAGTCCTGTGGAGTGAAGCACATGAACTCCACCCCCTACCATCCCCAGACTAATGGTATTGTTGAGAGGTTAAACTCTACAATCAAGTCCATGCTTTGGGCATTTGCAGATCAGTTTAAGAGGGAGTGGGACAAATATTTGCCCCATCTGTTGTTTGCTTACAGAGAGGTTCCCCAGGAATCCACAGGTTTTTCACCCTTTGAGTTGCTGTATGGGCATACGGTGAGGGGACCTCTAGATTTAATTTGAGATGAGTGGGAAGGTGAGAGTGAGTCTCACAAGGAGCCTGTTGTGGCATATGTCCTGAACTTCAGGACAAGGCTCAGGGAACTCATGGACCTGGCCCAGGAGAACCTGGCAGAAGCCCAACAACAGAAAAATGTGTGGTATGACAGGAATGGCAGGCAGATACAGGACCCAAAGGCCTATCAGGCAGGCCCCTTATAGGGTGCCTGAGAGAGTCAAACAGACTCTGAGGGAGGAGGTACAGGAGATGTTGAATCTAGGGGTGATTCAAGAGTGATTCAAGAGTCCAACAGTCCCTGGGCCTCACCAGTGGTACCGGTGCCAAAGAAGGATGGAAGCACCAGGTTCTGTGTGGATTACAGGAAATTAAATAGTCACACAGAATTATATGCTTACCCCATGCCTAGGACAGATGAGGCCCTAGAACAGCTGGGTGGTGCTGAGTATCTTGCAACCATTGATCTTACCAAGGGTTACTGGCAGGTGCCCTTGACTCCCAGTGCTAGAGAGAAGTCAGCCTTTGTGACTCCTTTTGGCTTTTATGAGTTCACAAAGATGTCCTTTGGGATGAAGAATGTCCCAGTGACTTTCCAGAGGCTGGTAGATCATATCTTAGCAGGAGCAGGAGGGTTTGCCCTTGCTAAAATGGATGATATTGCTATCTACAGCCATTCCTGGCAAGAGCACCTTCAGCATGTCAAGGAGGTGCTGGGCAGACTACAGAGGGCAGGGTTGACCATTAAGCCAAGCAAATGTCAGGTGGGTATGGCAGAGGTCTCCTACCTAGGACATAGAGTGGGGAGTGGTAAGATAAGAACAAAACCTGCCAAAGTGGAAGCCATTCAGGCATGGCCTGCACCTGTTACCAAAAAGCAGGTGAGGGCATTCTTAGGGACAGCAGAGTACTACAGAGAGTTTGTTCCCAATTATAGTACCGTAGCTGCTCCCCTTACAGATCTGACAAGGAAGAACAGGTCAGATAAGGTAGTGTGGACCTCAGCATGTGAGCAGGCATTTCAGAAGCTTAAGGAAGCTTTGGGAGGATCCCTGTGTTAGCCAGTCCAGACTATAGCAAATAATTTGTTGTGCAGGTGGTTGCTTCAAACTATGGGGTGGGGGCTGTACTTAGTCAGATTTTTCAGAGGGAGAAGAGCACCCAGTGGTTTATCTCAGTCGTAGGCTCCAACCCAGGGAGAAATTGTATGCAGCGGTAGAAAAGGAATGTCTATCCACAGTGTGGGCACTACAAAAACTTCAGCCTTATCTGTATGGAAGAAAATTCACTGTGATGGCAGATCACAACCCTCTAACATGGTTAAACAGAGCCAGTCAGCAAAATGCCAAGTTGCTAAGATGGAGTCTGGGGTTGCAAGCATATGATATGTGAGTGCAGCAGTGCAGTGGGAGTAGCAATGCCAATGCAGATGGGCTCTCAAGACAGGGAATGGAGTGAGGTACTCCCAGATAGACCTGACACTCTCAAGTGACGTTTCTCAAGGAGCACTTGAAAAACTTGCTTGAGTTACCCGGTGGGGGGAGACATGTGACGATTGGGGAGAGATGGGCGAAGGCTGCCAGCCTAGTCAAATAGAATTTGATACATAATTCTACCAACTGTATAAATAAATGTAAAATACAGCCTTGTGTTTTTAAATGTAAGAAAACACTGTAAAATGTGAACTTCAAGATTGTTGCAACATTGCCATCTGCTGTGAGGAAAACCAAGCCAAGTATTTCAAATGTGTCTTTTTAAGTTGAAAAGATCTTATAAATCTCTTTAACGTTAGAATTTGGTGGCTGGATGAAGATTTCTTGCCCATTGTTTTAAGGCTAAAGTTTATGACCAGAATTTAGATGTGGAATGTGTTTTATTGCTCTGGTTTCTGCTAGCATATACATGTAAAATGTCTTGTATTGTTGTAAGTTTCTGAGGAGGTGTTAGATTGCTAAATAATGCAGTTTGTGGCCTGAGAACTCAGACCAGGTGTTAAGATGATGCAATATGAACACTAGGAAAACCTGTGTGTCAAAAATGATGTATTTTTGGGAGGGCCTTAGTTTGTTAGTAATGTTTAAATACTATTTCTTACACGAGACAAAAAGCATTTTGATCTTGGATATCCAACTTACCAGCACTCTGTCTTGTGCTCACATGTAAGTCTTAGCACTGTGATTTCTTGTAGGAATAGTTAAAGCTAGTAAAGATTAATTAGATATTTTTCTTTGAAATCAGACCTGTCCTGCTGTATTATTTTAAGTTTCTGTGTGATCTCTGAACTCTTAGATATCTCTGTGGTGTAGTAGTTTTTTCTTGTGTTTTAATTATTTATTATTAAATATTTATAAAATCTTCTACCCGTGGCTGATTTGTGTAAAGATAAGCTCTAGAGTACATTGCATATTTATAGAGGTTATTGTAATAGGCCACTCTAAAGTAAGCCTTGACTGTTAGGCATACTACCATTGGATATTAATATTGCCCAGTAATAACTGGACACCCTTTTAAGGGCCTTTTAATAGCTGATATTATTAACTGGGTGGTGGCAGTAATTACTAACATGTAGTCTGGGTAAGGTGGCACAGTTAGAGAATCTGTGTCAGCCTTTCCCAGGAGTGTCTGTGAAGTTGTATAAACACTTATCTCAAAGTGTGTGTTTGTTGTGTCAGCTACTTGGCAGGGACACAAAGCACTGGTTGGACAGAGAGGGTACTGGAGGTTTTAGCTTGCCCAGTTAGGCTGAGACCTGGACCCTATAGCTGTGCCAGTGGGGAGTCTTATTGGGGACCTGGTGAGCAAAGGACCAACCAGCCCCAGACTGACTGTGAACTCTGTGTGCACTTAAGGGAAATTGTACTTTACTTTGTGTGTTAGTTATCCCTTTCCTCTTCTAGTAGACAACCTCCCTGGTGTTAGTGGTGAGGATTGAAGTGGGCCAGGGCACGGTCATCACACATGGAATCAGGAATTCCTGACAGGACTAAATCATCCTCCACAAGGAAGAGTAAACCTGTCTGGTGGACATTTGCAATAAATGAATTCTATAACAAAAATTAAAAAATTGCCACCCAGGACCAAGAAGGAGCAGATGCCCAATTGGAAGCAATCTCTCCTTAGCCTAAACAAGCAAATAAGAGCACTAGTGACATCCTCCAAAGCAAACTTTGAGTCAGAATTGTCCACATCTACTAGAGACAATCATAAGGCCTTTTACATATGTCCGTAATCTCAACAGTAGCACCCAGATCTGTTCAGAAATGGTAGTCAAGGACAACACATATACAAATGGTATAGACATAGCAAACTTGCTGGCTGACAGATTCAGTAAAAATTTCACCCTCTGCCACCCCATCAGTAAATCGGGACATTCCCAGTACCTGCTCCCTTCCCCTTATATCTAGGGATCAAGTCATCACTACTGTCTCAAGGGATAGAAATACAGCCTCCATGGGACCAAATAACATCCCAGGCTGCATTTTCCATGAGCTCAGGCTTGAACTTGCAGCACCATTAGGTGCCCTATTCAAACAAAGCTTGGGTACTGGCTTTGTCTCCACTAAGTGGAGGACAGGTGCTTTCATTCCTTTAAGCAAAGGTGGAGCATCCACCAATCTGAGAAATTATAGACCAATCAGCCTAACTAGCCCAATCTGCAAGGTTATGGAGTAGATTATCATGGACCTCATTAACAAGGACATTGGCAACCTCCAAACACTTGATCCCACACAGTTTGGCTTTGTCAAGGGGAGGTCATGTCTGTTAAATTTGGACGACTTTTCTGAGACACTCACCAAAGCCATGGATGATGGGAAGACAGTATAAACCGCTTATTTTGACCTGGCCAAAGCCTATGACACTATTGCTCACTCATGCATAATAGATAAACTCTCTCAACTAGGCATCAATCTGTATGTTACCAGATGGGTAGCTAACTGGCTCACGGATAGAACCCACCTAGTCAAAATAGGGGAAGCCACTTCAAACAGTAGACCCGTTTTGAGTGGTCATACCCCAGGGTTTGGTCTTGGGGCCTCTATTATTTGAGATCTACTTTTCTGAGGTGCAGGTGAAAACCAGTGGGCTATGCCTGACAAAGTTTGCAGATGACTGCAAGCTGGGCACTGTCATCAATTCCCCTAGTGACGTGGACATCCTCCAAGAGGGTCTCACCCAAACAAATGACTGGTGCCAGAAACATGGCCTCAAGCTGAATACAAAAAATGTATCATCATCACCTTTGGGGAGAGTGACGTCCCCACAAATTATCACATTAATAACAATGTCCTAAGCATGCACTCGGTCGTGAGAGATTTGGGCACCCAGGTTGCAAGCAACCTGAATTTTGACCACCATGTTGCTTCCAGTGTATGGAAAGCTTTCTACATGGTCCACCTCATAAGTAAGGGTATCTCATCCAGGGACAAGGAGGTCATAACATCCCTGTATTCTTCACTTATAAGGCCTATTATTGAGTACAACCCCCATTTGGCATATACCTCGCAAAGCACATGCTGCAGCTGGAGAGACCACAAAGGTTTCTCACCAGGAGAATCCAGGACCTCAAAAATCTACCATACACAGATAGCCTAAAAGCCCTATCCCTCTACTGTGTTTCATACAGACTCCTCAGAGATGACACTTGTCTGGCATACAAGGCAATTTCAGACTCCACCTTGATGGGACTGTTGCATATCCGTAAGTCAAGCTCCACTCACTCCACTCAAGTAACCCGCACATGTGGCCTCAACCTGGTCTATGACATCAATCGGACTTGTTGGTGGGACAGATTTGTGTCCCAAAGACTCCCCCATCTGTGGAATACACTCCCTCTCCACATCAAGCAGAGTAACGCTTTACTCCTTTTTAAGCGCAACCTGGATAATTGGATGGGAAACAGAAAATATACCCCTGGGATTCCACCTGTGTCCTTTCTCGACAGGGGGATTGGGTACTGATTTGTCTAAACATGGGCTAAACTCTTGGCTAGGCTTATAAGGGCCTCAGGGCCAATAGGCTAGTAACTTGCTGCGATCCTTTGATCCTATATACTGCTCAGCTGTGGGCTTTGCTCTTCTTTTGGTTGCTGTGCTGTGACTTGTACAGTTGAGCTCTTGCTGGAACTGGATTTCACATGCCTTTGCTGTATTTGAGTCCTTCCTTCAATTTTCAGATGCAAGGGTAATGACTTTTAATTATTGCAAGTGTATTCAGAAAACTGGCTATTTGGGATGATAGAAATTATATTAAATTCAATAGCAAAAAGTGCAAGACTTTACAGCTAGGTACATGGGATAAGTGTATTTCATCTCACACAGAAAGGTGGTTAACATGCAGGCTTCAACATACATTCATAGACATACTCACACACACACACACACACACACACACACACACACACACACACACACACACACACACACACACACACACACACACACACACACACACACACACACTCATACATATACATAAATATATAAATATGGGATAACTTAAATGTTTTGACTACCTGTATAGTTGACAGCTGTTTTATTGACAAAATTTAAACACTTTGGTTGACAAAACAGCTGATCGACATTTATGTTAGAATGTTACAATATTGGAGTTGGGGAATATGCCCTATTCCTGCTATTATATGATCTCAGAGTTGGAATATGTAATTACCATGAGGGTGTGGGGGTTTGCCCTCCTGCAAAAAGCGTTTACAGTTTAATGTCAAAGTTTTTTTTTCTGTATTTGTTTTTCGTATGTTTTGATGTTAGCGATGTTGGCATTTGGGTGTTTAGTTATTTTTAGATAGATATAGATATGTATCATAAATATGAGCAATACTTTCATATTTGTTATAAAGCACAACAGCTTTGTAATATCAGTCAGTGCTGTCAGATGAAAGTCCAAAGGATATGGGCATATGTGACAAATGCATATACCTTGCTGCAACTTGGTAAACTTATAAAGATATATTTACAGATGTATTAAAGTGCTATATCTATGGATATCATAATGCAATACATCTACTTTGCTTATATTTTAAGAAGTATTGCATTAAATCCTGATCATTTATCATTAGTAAAGCAATTACCTTGAAGTGCAAAGAGTTTAGAATAAAATGACACCAAAGGAAGGCATCTGCAATGTACAGTGCTGCAAACAATTATGAATATTTCCACTAGTAATTATAACTATTATCACAGTTTGCAGGGAGCATGGCATCATCTGTAAGAAGATATGACTCAGTTAATGGGTATTGCAAAGTTAGTGTGACATGTAAATATTGATGATTATGCAAAATTATGGAAGTGTAACATACTTTTCATATTTTATTTAAGCACACTAAAGGACTTAGTAGTAATAGTACAACACTATATACATTGAGGCTGACAGTAAAAATGAACAGTAAATGTGGCATTATAACATAAAACAATGTTTTTTATGGTTTACTATCACATGACTGAAATGCATTCATGCGAGTAACACTTGTTCGAATGGATACTTTCAAAGTTTTATAATGGCAACATTTGCTTTGCTGTAACTACATTGTCGAAACACTCTTCCAGTACTACATTTCAGATGGTAAATGGGTTTTGCACTCAACACCCAGAAATGTCAAATGTCGAAAACCAATTTTAAAATGTTCGAAATTTGGGAGGAAAAGTGTTTTAAATTCTGACATATAAGTTTGGTGTTGTGACCTATCCCACGGATGAATTTCAGTCATGTAATAGAAAACCATTTTTTTTACACATATAAACACACACACATCTCTCTCTCTCTCTCTCTATATATATATATATATATATAAATATATATATATATATATATATATATATATATATATACTGTGTGTGCATATCTATATCTATATATCTTTATATATATATATATATATATATATATATATATATATATATATATGTGTGTGTGTGTGTGTGTGTGTGTGTGTGTGTTTTAGTGTTTGTGCATATGTGTATGTGACAGTGACTGGAGAGAGGATTGCACTGCCTACTTGAGCAGCATGTTATACCTGACATACTGATCAGCCATGCTCGGCATATCATGATAATAACAGCAATTCAGGAAACATGCAAATTATCTGATAATTAGGCCTTATCTCATCAAAGCTAGCATGTCCCTGAATTGCAAATGGGCAAGTTGCACTGAAAGGTCCTTTTTAGCATGATCTGTATGCTTCACGCTAGGAACTTTAATGAATTCAAGGGGATGATCTGACCATATTTTGATTGGATTACATTTGATTTGAATGCAAACTTTTGTTAGTATTATTTATAAATATCAACTTCATTTTTTTTTTAAATAAGGGATTATGGGCCACTTTGTGGTTTGCTGGAGGGAATGGTGATGGGTTTCAGAGAGACAGCCTGAAATAAATTTGGGTGTTTATCATAAGCTTATTCTACTTTGTATAAGAGAGAGAGAGAGGTTAACAATGTACCTGTGTATGTAAGAAACCTATAAATTATATAAAGATGAAATAATATTTGATTGGAGTGTTGTGAGCTGCACATATGAACTCTTGCTAGAACTGGATTTGACCTGTTTATACTGGATTTGAGCACATATGAACTCTTGCTGGAAATGGATTTGGCCTGTTTATACTGGATTTGACTAATTTCTTCCATCTTTTCAAATACCAGAGACGTTGGTTTTAATTATATAAATTGTCCCTTGAAATATTTTGGTTATTTTAGAAGCATTTTTGTTTTACAATTAATATAATTTCCCATTCTTCTCCTCATGTTAAAGCTGCAATCGATTTCAGTTTAAAAATGAATGCTGGTGTGCTTTTTTTCTGTATAACCACATCTAGAAAATTATATCACAGCAGCTATTTGACCATGATCTTCATAAAAGTCACAGCATCATGGTTAATGAAAACAGTTTACATTTTTCAGAGGAGCAGCTTCTTATTTAAATTATGGTTTCACTACTACATCATAATATGTTAAATTACAACGTGAGGTGTTTTACCTGCAAGAGCTAGTTCATAACCTGTCTTTCTGGAAAGTAGGAAATTACTACTAATACATTTTGCATAGAAATTCAGTCAAATGGAGAACATTGGCATTTGTGCTATAACAGAAACCTGGTTTAAAGCAGCAGAAACCACCCCTGCACTACCAGGCTATAACTCATTCCACACCTTTTGGCTCGAGAACATGGACAGAAGCTCCAAAGTTGGTGGTGTCTCCATATTCATAAAGGATATGCAAACCTCCAGACTTGTAGCCCAGCATAACAAATCTGAGATACTTCAGGTACAACTAAAATTGGGTAAGACAGCAATTCAGGCCGTAGCCTGCTATAGGCCCGAACCATGTTCCAAGACTCTCACTCCACATTCCTATGCACCCTGGAGACTATTACATTCCAACCTAATACTATCATACTAGGTGACTTCAACTACCCCTCCATCAACTGGGAAAACTACTCATGCACCAGTACACTGGCCCAATGCTTCCAGGAATTCATCATTTTCAATGCCCTGGACCAGCTCATTCTTACCCCCACTCGATGAATCAAGATCCTTGACCTGGTTATTACTAACATGGGGTAAACGTTGCTCTACACCAATAGTCAATCCCTCCCTGGTTAGATCTGACCAGAAACTAATAACCATGGAAATTCACATCTCACCCACACCCCCCACAAAGGTAGCCACCATGAAAAACTTCTCCAAAGCTGTCTTTGGGCTCCTGAAAAAAGAGATGGCTAACTTCACTGCACCCATGTCAATGGAAAATAAATGCATGACTGCTGAATCATACACCAGTGCACTGTATGAACATGTACATAAATGCATGGAACTAACCATACCCAACAGAACCAAGATGCTCTCCTCCAAAAAAGGAAGCCAATCTGGTGGTCAGCTGCTATTAATAAACTCTACAACAGAAGGAAGAAACCGTTGCAGAAAAAGTTAAAGTCCCAAGACTGGAAAAACTCCCTTATTAGCCTCAACAGAAAGTTGAGATCCCTCATCAAAACCTCTAAAGTCAGCTATGAAGGCAGAATTGCAACAGACACTAAAAACAACTGCAAAGTCTTCTATAGTTATGTCAAGAAACTCCATGGAAATACCCAGGTTTGCTCTGAGTTACTGAACAATGGTACCTCCTATACTGAGCCAACAGATATTGCCGACATACTGGCTGACAGATTCAGTGCCAACTTTACCCCTCTTTCCCCCCTAAAGGACCAACCACAATACCAGAGGAATGCAGGCACCCAGCATTACTGCAGCACAGGTTAAGCTGCATTGTCCAAGGCCAGGAATATAGCTTCCATGGGACCCGACAATATCCCTGGATGTGTTCTACTTCAACTACAAAGTGAACTGGCACCACATCTGTTTTCTCTGTTCAATCACAGCCTCATCTTGGCTTTGTCCATATCGAATGGCACACTGCTACAATCATCCCTCTCCATAAAGGGGGAGAGACTACAGACCCTGGGAATTATCACCCCATTTGCCTGATGAGTCTGATATGTAAGGCTATGGAGCTCATCATCATGGACCTAATTAAAAACAATAAAGGGAATCTCCAAACTCTAGATTATATGCATTTTGGTTTTGTGAAAGATAGATCATGCTTGTTCAACCTGGTTGACTTCTTTGAGTCAGTCACCAGAGCTTTGGATGAGGGCAAGACAGTTCATACAGCCTACCTCGATCTGGCCAAGGCCTTTGATATCATTACAAACTCAGGAATTATTGATAAACTCACCAAACTAGGCATCAACCCCTTTATTGCTAGGTGGGTTGCAAACTGGCTCACAGATAGAACCTACTGTGCGAAAGTAGCAGACACCAAATCAGACTGCTGACCAGTCATGAGAGGAGCCTCACAGAGATCGGTCCTGGGTTATCTCCTGTTTGGCATCTACTTCACAGAAGTCCAGGCCAACATGGAGGGACTCTGGCTGACTAAGTTCGCAGATGACTGCAAGCTGGGAGCCATTATTAACTCCCCAAGTGATGTAGACATCCAAAGGTCTCACTGAGACCAATGGCTAGTGTCAAAACCATGGCCTTAAGCTTAATCCCAAAAAATGCATCATCATCCCCTTTGGTAAAAACTCAGTTCCCACTAATTACCACATCAATGGGAGCCCACTGAACACTTGAAGGCATTATAAGAGATCTGGGACACAGGTTGACATCAACCTCTCCTTCGACCACAACATTGCCAATGTGGGCAGAAAGTCCTTCTATGTGGCACATCTCATTACCAAGGGTTTTCCATCCAGGAAGAAAGAGGTCATCATCTCTCTCTACTCCTCCTTCATTAGGCCAGTCATTGGGTATAATGCCCCATTTGTCATGTACTTCACTAGATACATGCAACAGTTGGAAAGGCTACAAAAGTACCTCATGAAGAGGATCCTAGGCCTTAAACACATGTCCTACATGGACAGACTCAAAAAACTCCAGCTATTCTCTGTCTCATATCATCTACTAAGAGGCAATCTCTGCTCGACTTACAAAGCCATGTCTGATTCAGCTCTGTTAGAAATGTTACATCTAAAGAAATCCAAATCCCTCAGAAACACATGCTCCAGCTCCAGAGACCTGAACCTCTTTGCCACAATCAAGAGAACATGCTGGAGGGACAAGTTCATAACCCAGAGACTGCCCATGCTCTGGAATAGACTTCCCTTACATGTCAAGCAGAGCACCTCACTGGCCCTCTTCATGAGAAATCTTGATGAGTAGATGGGAAATAGAAAGTTCACTCCAGGGATCACTGCAGTGACTCTACTTGATAGAAGCACTGGGAACTAACGTCGGGCAGCATGATGCAAGGGCACTTCTATGGGCTAGCCTTGTAAAGGCTCCAGGGCCATTAGCCTGGTACACACCTATGAACCTATCTGTACATTCACTTAAGTAGTGAGGCATTTTGGGTTCAATGTATGATAATCATAATGCCATAGCAGGGGTTTTCAACTGTAAAAATAAGCTGGGTGGCTGTCTATTCAATAAAATAAAGTTCAAATTAAGCACCCTTTTGCATAAAAACTGTATAATTTTGTATATTCAACTTCAAAGGTTTCTTTCTTACACTTGCTCTAGAACATGACATCTAAGATAAATTTTTTTCTTATCTCAATGCATATTGACAACTGGACACATCTCAATTTGGCAGTGCTTAGGGCCCATCATGAAACGCATTTAGTCATTACTGGATGAGTAGCAAGTTGCATTCTGATTGACTGTTCTCGTTTCAGTTTTTATATTGTGGTGTACTCATTCCAGAGAGGAAAAAATGGTCAAACAGCTTCTGTGTTATCTGTTTGTCTCAGGGTTTGGCTTCAGAAGGGTCTTTTATCTTGCTGGTATAAAAATATTACATTTGAGTGAATTTCTGCTTATCTTGCAGGCGCTCCATTTGTGCCTGATGGAGAGTTTCTTAAACAATCTGAATTACAGAGCTACATAAGTATATATTTTTGCACTTTATCTAACTGTTCAGTGTTTTTTATCAGCACTGCACTGGTTGTATTTATTTGCTTATCAGTACTTTTTTTTTTATTTGCCTTAAAGTTCTGCACTAGTTTACTGCAGTATTTTTATTTATTTTACTGAATTATTTACTTTTCTCTGTCTCCATTTATGTATTTGCTGATCTCTGGCTGAATTTTTGGTTTTCCCCCACCCAACTGCTGTTGTGTTCTTATAGTTTGTGGCTTTTGCTGTTGCCCGCCCCTACTGCAAATTTGGTAAGTGACACTCCTGCCAGTCCCATCTTATTAGCTCATTCTACCTAATACAGAGACCACTTGGGAAGGTCAAACCCTTAGTTCCTTAACATTGACTTTTCTTCTGTTCCTTCTCTCTCCCTTTCCACTATATTAACAAAAAAAACATTTATTCAGCTTCTTTTACTGTATTTGTGTTTCCCCCTCCTGCCCTATTACTTCATCTTGCTTTTTCTACTACTTGCTGCAGCTTGTTCTCTAAAGTGTTCAATTTCATCTTTTCTGTTGCATTTGTTACTGCTTGTTTATAGCCTGTTTAAATTGTGTTATTCTAAGCCTCTTAGTTTTGGTTTAAGCACATGAGCTTTAGGATTACCCCTTAGCTCCCCCTTGTCTTCTCTCTCATAGTCTGAAAAATATGGATGGACATTTTCCTACAGTTTCTCCTACCAGCCTGGTTGATATGGGCATCCTGGGGCAGTGTTGCAACTGCCTTATGTACAGAGATAACCACCTACTACTACCACCTAGGAACACAATTTGGTAGAGATGCAATTGCATTAGGAACCTAGTTTCCATGTTCTCTCCCTCACAAGCCAGTATATCTGGCAACAAAAAGGTTGTCAACACAATCACTACATATCAGCCACCACCCACACCTACACAACACACACCCATATATGTGGAGGTCCTCAACAAAAACATACCCAAACAAAGGAGACCTCTGAGGCAAAAACATCCAAGGCAAAAACACATATGACCTCCACAGCTCTCTATACCACATACCATGCATAGTTTACACACCTGTGTCTCATAACCACTAAGGCTTAACCATATACCCAACATACTAGTCATAAGAGACTCCATTGTGAGACACACAGATGTGCCTCTCACCAGGCTGGATAGTCATGGTTAGTTGTTTAGCAGGGGCCAGAATCCACCATATCACACACGCACACTAGTCTCTCAACAACAGGTACTGTTATGGCTCTGTCATAGTCCATGCTGGCATGAATGACTTGAGATGTACCTCCCTGGACTATATGAAAGATACATGATTGAACTCACTGAAATGTGTCCCAGTCAGGTATGTCCCTAGCCTTAACTCATTACAGCTGAGTGATGCCTCCAGGCATTTCTGCAGTTACCTCCTACTGCACCTCTAGGCATCAAATATTGCTAGTTGATATTTGCATTAATAATTCCAAAACCGTGCTCCATACAAGGTATCAGAATATTTTATCTTGAAGCATACATGATGGCAAACACAATTGTATTGATATACGACCTCTGTAAATAAGTATTTTGTAGAACTGCAAGGTCATAACTTCATTTTTCTAAAGGCTGAAGCCACACCAGCATTCTACCATCACCCATAATTATGCCTCAATACAAACAGAAAATTATTGACTTTAACAATTGGCTTACTTAATGGTGTCATTCAAGGGGGGGTCCAGCACCTGACAGCCTGGAAAGATATGATTGACAGACCATGGTGCTTTGCTAGAGATGGCCTGTATCTGTCTCACTTGGGCTTCAGGCTTCTGGTAAAGGCACTTGCCTGCCTGATAGTGCCTTTGTTAGAAAAAGTGATGAGGTTAAAACTACCAGCATAAAAATTTCAACAAAATGCAAATTAAAGTCATGCTGCTAAATGCTAGGAGTCTAAACATGAAACTGCACTCATTGCAAGCATTCTTAATCCTGGAAAATGCTGACATCTGCACAGTCACACAAACCAAGTTCAAAGCTGCGGAGATCATCCCCAGCCCTACCTGGTTCCTCATCCATTACATTACATTCAGACCCTAAACTGTGGGTAGTAAAGCCAAAGGAGGTGGAGTTTCAATATATGTTAAAGGCATACACACCTCCAGGCTATTCAAACAGTATGGCACACAGGAGACACTCCAGGTGCAGTTAACCATTGACAAGACTCCTATACAAATTATAGCTAGCTACTGGCCCCCAAATCTAACTCAAGATGCCCAAACTGCCTATCTAGACTGCTTCAAATCTATCAAGATTCAATGCTTTTTCCAGATCTTGGGTGACTTTAACTACCCAAACATAGACTGGAAGAACTACTCATGCCAGAGCCCAAATGCCCAGAGATTACTCAATTTTGTCAATGCAAATGCTATGGAACAGCTATTTGATACCCCAACGAGAGGTAATAATATCTTGGACTTGGTATTAACCAACATGAGTAACCACTGCGGCATCCCTGCAGATCTGACCATAAAGCGGTCATGTTCAAAGTCACCATTTCCCCTGACCTCCCTGTAGCTAGGGTCAAACAAAAAACTTCTCCAAAGCTGATTACAGCCTACTGAGGGATGGTATAAACAATTTCACAGCCCAATCCCCCTCTAGGAACTGCTACCATTATCCAAATCTATACCAAATTACTATACAAACATTTATATAGATGCATGGTGTGACAATTGGGAAGAGATGGGCGATGGCTGCCAGCCTAGTCAAATAGAATCGGATACATAATTCTATCAACTATATAAATAAATGTAAAATACAGGCTTGTGTTTTTAAATGTAAGAAAACACTGTAAAATGTGAACTTCAAGATTGTTGCAACATTGACATCTGCTGTAAGGAAAACCAAGCCAAGTATTTCAAATGTGTCATTTTAAGTCCTAAAGATCTTATGAATCTCTTTAATGTTAGAATTCGGCTCCAGGATGCTGGTGCATGGAAATCTGACTAAAGCAGACCTGACTGCAGTCTTGGTTACAGCTGCATCAGAAAACTGCAGCCTGGAGGACAATCAGACTGACAGTGGAGATACAATATTCTCAGATAATGGACAGATCAACCTTTCTGCAGTGGACTTAAAATCCAGCTGGAGCTAAAGAGACTTGAGTTGGAGGCCAGGCATATGGAACTAGAAGCAGCTGAGAAAATGAGGAGTCTATAAGCTGAGGAAAATAAACGGCAGAGGAGGCATGAGAGGGAAATGCTTACTCTTCACCAGAGTTATGGAGGTAATGGGGAAGGGAGTAACCAGACCCCAGAAGCACAAAAGGTCAGTAAATTTCTTCCACAGTTTAAAAGGGGATAATTTTGATAGCTTCATTCATATGTTTGAGTGGGTATGTAAACAGTATGACATTGACCAAAGGCTCTGGAGTGCGGTTCTTGACCCCCCCTTACTTCATGGTAAAGCTGTAACTTTTTTAGCAAAAATGCATGACACTGACTGTTTTGATTATATTGCTGTAAAAAGACATTTATTAGAATGTTTTAAGCTATCACCTGAAATGTATAGGAAAAAGTTTTGTGAGCATAGATGCAAGGCAGATGAAAATGTATGTGAATATGTTGTTGAACTGAGAACTTATTTTCATAGCTGGGCGAGTGGATATCAGGTCACCACTTTTGAAGGGCTGGCAGATCTTTTGGTAAGGGAACAAGCCCTTAGCACTTTGCCTGAGGACATGAGGATCTGGTTAGCTGATAGACAGTGTGCTACTTCAGAAGAGTTGGGGAAGAAGGGAGACCTATACCTAGCAAGCAGGGCAGCCTTTCACAGGAAAGGGACCCCAGTACTGCTCATGGGACTAAAGGAACCCATGGTGGGCAGCACAGACTGCCCCAACAGAATCTGCCAGTAGCAGGGGAAGCCACTAGTCCAGGTACACATCCATGAGCTATGGTTAAATGTCTTGAATGCAACCAGTGGGGCATGTGGCATACAGGTGTCCACAGAGGCAAGGTAGAGAACCAAAGGTGAGGGAGCCAATAAGTGGTAAAGACAAAATGCCAACAATGTGTTGTCTTGAGACAACAGGGGTATGGAACTACCATCCTGCGGATGTCCTGAGAGGGAAGGATTTGGATGAGGCAGTACTATGTACTTATGCAGTTACATGAAGTGAAGCTAGGAGACAACCATGTGCATCTGGTAGCCTGAGGGAGACCCAGACAGACTTCATACTTGCAGCCAGGACTGCTGAGGTGGTTACTTCAGGGAGTGAGCTATGCTGTAGCAGTGAAACTGAATGTGAGCCACAGCTGCTTGTGGGTACTGATGTTCCCTTGGACAGGGTAACTGCAAAGGTAAAGGTGAGTAGTAGTACCCAGGCTGACAGTGAGGCACCTCTGTCAGAGGATGCCAGACTTCCTGTGGAAGGGGAGCTGGGAAGGGTTACAAGGAGAGACTTGAGACAGGCTCAGCTCTCAGACCCTACATTGCAAGGCCTGAGGCAGGTAGCTAGGGAGGCACCTGATTCTCAAGGGAAAGGGGAATCTGTATACTGGAACAAAGGGTTACTGTACAGAGAGTGGACCCCTGAGGGAGGGCTAGAAGATGAGAGAGTACAGCAGTTGGTAGTGCCTAGAGATTACCATCTGGCACTTCTAGCCATAGCCCATGATATTCCCTTTGCAGGTCATATGGGCATAAAATGTACAAAGAGGCGTATTATGCAAAACGTCTATTGGCCTGGAATTTCCAGAGATGTAACAGGGTACTGCAGGACCTGTGAGCAGTGCCAAAAGGTAGGCAAGGCTGGAGACAAGGTGAGAGCTCCTTTGATGCCTTTGCCTGTGATTGAGGAGCCATTTCAGAGGGCAGCTATGGATATTGTGGGTCCTCTGAGTACCCCAAGTTCCAAGTATATCCTAGTGATTGTAGATTATGCTACACGATACCCTGAGGCAGTGGCTTTGTCTTCCATTGAGGCTGAGAAGGTGGCAAATGCTTTGCTAGAGATTTTCAGCACGGTAAGTTTCCCAGAGGAAATACTGGCTGACAGATATGCCAATTTTATGTCAGACCTGCTGGCTTGTCTGTGGAAGTCCTGTGGAGTGAAGCACATGAACTCCACCCCTACCATCCCCAGACTAATGGTATTGTTGAGAGGTTAAACTCTACAATCAAGTCCATGCTTTGGGCATTTGCAGATCAGTTTAAGAGGAGTGGGACAAATATTTGCCCCATCTGTTGTTTGCTTACAGAGAGGTTCCCAGGAATCCACAGGTTTTTCACCCTTTGAGTTGCTGTATGGGCATACGGTGAGGGGACCTCTAGATTTAATTTGAGATGAGTGGGAAGGTGAGAGTGAGTCTCACAAGGAGCCTGTTGTGGCATATGTCCTGAACTTCAGGACAAGGCTCAGGAACTCATGGACCTGGCCCAGGAGAACCTGGCAGAAGCCCAACAACAGAAAAATGTGTGGTATGACAGGAATGGCAGGCAGATACAGGACCCAAAGGCCTATCAGGCAGGCCCCTTATAGGGTGCCTGAGAGAGTCAAACAGACTCTGAGGGAGGAGGTACAGGAGATGTTGAATCTAGGGGTGATTCAAGAGTGATTCAAGAGTCCAACAGTCCCTGGGCCTCACCAGTGGTACGGTGCCAAAGAAGGATGGAAGCACCAGGTTCTGTGTGGATTACAGGAAATTAAATAGTCACACAGAATTATATGCTTACCCCATGCCTAGGACAGATGAGGCCCTAGAACAGCTGGGTGGTGCTGAGTATCTTGCAACCATTGATCTTACCAAGGGTTACTGGCAGGTGCCCTTGACTCCCAGTGCTAGAGAGAAGTCAGCCTTTGTGACTCCTTTTGGCTTTTATGAGTTCACAAAGATGTCCTTTGGGATGAAGAATGTCCCAGTGACTTTCCAGAGGCTGGTAGATCATATCTTAGCAGGAGCAGGAGGATTTGCCCTTGCTAAAATGGATGATATTGCTATCTACAGCCATTCCTGGCAAGAGCACCTTCAGCATGTCAAGGAGGTGCTGGGCAGACTACAGAGGGCAGGGTTGACCATTAAGCCAAGCAAATGTCAGGTGGGTATGGCAGAGGTCTCCTACCTAGGACATAGAGTGGGGAGTGGTAAGATAAGAACAAAACCTGCCAAAGTGGAAGCCATTCAGGCATGGCCTGCACCTGTTACCAAAAAGCAGGTGAGGGCATTCTTAGGGACAGCAGAGTACTACAGAGAGTTTGTTCCCAATTATAGTACCGTAGCTGCTCCCCTTACAGATCTGACAAGGAAGAACAGGTCAGATAAGGTAGTGTGGACCTCAGCATGTGAGCAGGCATTTCAGAAGCTTAAGGAAGCTTTGGGAGGATCCCTGTGTTAGCCAGTCCAGACTATAGCAAATAATTTGTTGTGCAGGTGGTTGCTTCAAACTATGGGGTGGGGGCTGTACTTAGTCAGATTTTTTCAGAGGGAGAAGAGCACCCAGTGGTTTATCTCAGTCGTAGGCTCCAACCCAGGGAGAAATTGTATGCAGCGGTAGAAAAGGAATGTCTATCCACAGTGTGGGCACTACAAAAACTTCAGCCTTATCTGTATGGAAGAAAATTCACTGTGATGGCAGATCACAACCCTCTAACATGGTTAAACAGAGCCAGTCAGCAAAATGCCAAGTTGCTAAGATGGAGTCTGGGGTTGCAAGCATATGATATGTGAGTGCAGCAGTGCAGTGGGAGTAGCAATGCCAATGCAGATGGGCTCTCAAGACAGGGAATGGAGTGAGGTACTCCCAGATAGACCTGACACTCTCAAGTGACGTTTCTCAAGGAGCACTTGAAAAACTTGCTTGAGTTACCGGGGGAGACATGTGACGATTGGGGAGAGATGGGAAGGCTGCCAGCCTAGTCAAATAGAATTTGATACATAATTCTACCAACTGTATAAATAAATGTAAAATACAGCCTTGTGTTTTTAAATGTAAGAAAACACTGTAAAATGTGAACTTCAAGATTGTTGCAACATTGCCATCTGCTGTGAGGAAAACCAAGCCAAGTATTTCAAATGTGTCTTTTTAAGTTGAAAAGATCTTATAAATCTCTTTAACGTTAGAATTTGGTGGCTGGATGAAGATTTCTTGCCCATTGTTTTAAGGCTAAAGTTTATGACCAGAATTTAGATGTGGAATGTGTTTTATTGCTCTGGTTTCTGCTAGCATATACATGTAAAATGTCTTGTATTGTTGTAAGTTTCTGAGGAGGTGTTAGATTGCTAAATAATGCAGTTTGTGGCCTGAGAACTCAGACCAGGTGTTAAGATGATGCAATATGAACACTAGGAAAACCTGTGTGTCAAAAATGATGTATTTTTGGGAGGGCCTTAGTTTGTTAGTAATGTTTAAATACTATTTCTTACACGAGACAAAAAGCATTTTGATCTTGGATATCCAACTTACCAGCACTCTGTCTTGTGCTCACATGTAAGTCTTAGCACTGTGATTTCTTGTAGGAATAGTTAAAGCTAGTAAAGATTAATTAGATATTTTTCTTTGAAATCAGACCTGTCCTGCTGTATTATTTTAAGTTTCTGTGTGATCTCTGAACTCTTAGATATCTCTGTGGTGTAGTAGTTTTTTCTTGTGTTTTAATTATTTATTATTAAATATTTATAAAATCTTCTACCCGTGGCTGATTTGTGTAAAGATAAGCTCTAGAGTACATTGCATATTTATAGAGGTTATTGTAATAGGCCACTCTAAAGTAAGCCTTGACTGTTAGGCATACTACCATTGGATATTAATATTGCCCAGTAATAACTGGACACCCTTTTAAGGGCCTTTTAATAGCTGATATTATTAACTGGGTGGTGGCAGTAATTACTAACATGTAGTCTGGGTAAGGTGGCACAGTTAGAGAATCTGTGTCAGCCTTTCCCAGGAGTGTCTGTGAAGTTGTATAAACACTTATCTCAAAGTGTGTGTTTGTTGTGTCAGCTACTTGGCAGGGACACAAAGCACTGGTTGGACAGAGAGGGTACTGGAGGTTTTAGCTTGCCCAGTTAGGCTGAGACCTGGACCCTATAGCTGTGCCAGTGGGGAGTCTTATTGGGGACCTGGTGAGCAAAGGACCAACCAGCCCCAGACTGACTGTGAACTCTGTGTGCACTTAAGGGAAATTGTACTTTACTTTGTGTGTTAGTTATCCCTTTCCTCTTCTAGTAGACAACCTCCCTGGTGTTAGTGGTGAGGATTGAAGTGGGCCAGGGCACGGTCATCACACATGGAATCAGGAATTCCTGACAGGACTAAATCATCCTCCACAAGGAAGAGTAAACCTGTCTGGTGGACATTTGCAATAAATGAATTCTATAACAAAAATTAAAAAAAAATTGCCACCCAGGACCAAGAAGGAGCAGATGCCCAATTGGAAGCAATCTCTCCTTAGCCTAAACAAGCAAATAAGAGCACTAGTGACATCCTCCAAAGCAAACTTTGAGTCAGAATTGTCCACATCTACTAGAGACAATCATAAGGCCTTTTTACATATGTCCGTAATCTCAACAGTAGCACCCAGATCTGTTCAGAAATGGTAGTCAAGGACAACACATATACAAATGGTATAGACATAGCAAACTTGCTGGCTGACAGATTCAGTAAAAATTTCACCCCTCTGCCACCCCATCAGTAAATCGGGACATTCCCAGTACCTGCTCCCTTCCCCTTATATCTAGGGATCAAGTCATCACTACTGTCTCAAGGGATAGAAATACAGCCTCCATGGGACCAAATAACATCCCAGGCTGCATTTTCCATGAGCTCAGGCTTGAACTTGCAGCACCATTAGGTGCCCTATTCAAACAAAGCTTGGGTACTGGCTTTGTCTCCACTAAGTGGAGGACAGGTGCTTTCATTCCTTTAAGCAAAGGTGGAGCATCCACCAATCTGAGAAATTATAGACCAATCAGCCTAACTAGCCCAATCTGCAAGGTTATGGAGTAGATTATCATGGACCTCATTAACAAGGACATTGGCAACCTCCAAACACTTGATCCCACACAGTTTGGCTTTGTCAAGGGGAGGTCATGTCTGTTAAATTTGGACGACTTTTCTGAGACACTCACCAAAGCCATGGATGATGGGAAGACAGTATAAACCGCTTATTTTGACCTGGCCAAAGCCTATGACACTATTGCTCACTCATGCATAATAGATAAACTCTCTCAACTAGGCATCAATCTGTATGTTACCAGATGGGTAGCTAACTGGCTCACGGATAGAACCCACCTAGTCAAAATAGGGAAGCCACTTCAAACAGTAGACCCGTTTTGAGTGGTCATACCCCAGGGTTTGGTCTTGGGGCCTCTATTATTTGAGATCTACTTTTCTGAGGTGCAGGTGAAAACCAGTGGGCTATGCCTGACAAAGTTTGCAGATGACTGCAAGCTGGGCACTGTCATCAATTCCCCTAGTGTCGTGGACATCCTCCAAGAGGGTCTCACCCAAACAAATGACTGGTGCCAGAAACATGGCCTCAAGCTGAATACAAAAAATGTATCATCATCACCTTTGGGGAGAGTGACGTCCCCACAAATTATCACATTAATAACAATGTCCTAAGCATGCACTCGGTCGTGAGAGATTTGGGCACCCAGGTTGCAAGCAACCTGAATTTTGACCACCATGTTGCTTCCAGTGTATGGAAAGCTTTCTACATGGTCCACCTCATAAGTAAGGGTATCTCATCCAGGGACAAGGAGGTCATAACATCCCTGTATTCTTCACTTATAAGGCCTATTATTGAGTACAACCCCCATTTGGCATATACCTCGCAAAGCACATGCTGCAGCTGGAGAGACCACAAAGGTTTCTCACCAGGAGAATCCAGGACCTCAAAAATCTACCATACACAGATAGCCTAAAAGCCCTATCCCTCTACTGTGTTTCATACAGACTCCTCAGAGATGACACTTGTCTGGCATACAAGGCAATTTCAGACTCCACCTTGATGGGACTGCTGCATATCCGTAAGTCAAGCTCCACTCACTCCACTCAAGTAACCCGCACATGTGGCCTCAACCTGGTCTATGACATCAATCGGACTTGTTGGTGGGACAGATTTGTGTCCCAAAGACTCCCCCATCTGTGGAATACACTCCCTCTCCACATCAAGCAGAGTAACTCTTTACTCCTTTTTAAGCGCAACCTGGATAATTGGATGGGAAACAGAAAATATACCCCTGGGATTCCACCTGTGTCCTTTCTCGACAGGGGGATTGGGTACTGATTTGTCTAAACATGGGCTAAACTCTTGGCTAGGCTTATAAGGGCCTCAGGGCCAATAGGCTAGTAACTTGCTGCGATCCTTTGATCCTATATACTGCTCAGCTGTGGGCTTTGCTCTTCTTTTGGTTGCTGTGCTGTGACTTGTACAGTTGAGCTCTTGCTGGAACTGGATTTCACATGCCTTTGCTGTATTTGAGTCCTTCCTTCAATTTTCAGATGCAAGGGTAATGACTTTTAATTATTGCAAGTGTATTCAGAAAACTGGCTATTTGGGATGATAGAAATTATATTAAATTCAATAGCAAAAAGTGCAAGACTTTACAGCTAGGTACATGGGATAAGTGTATTTCATCTCACACAGAAAGGTGGTTAACATGCAGGCTTCAACATACATTCATAGACATACTCTCACACACACACACACACACACACACACACACACACACACACACACACACACACACACACACACACACACACACACACTCATACATATACATAAATATATAAATATGGGATAACTTAAATGTTTTGACTACCTGTATAGTTGACAGCTGTTTTATTGACAAAATTTAAACACTTTGGTTGACAAAACAGCTGATCGACATTTATGTTAGAATGTTACAATATTGGAGTTGGGGAATATGCCCTATCCCTGCTATTATATGATCTCAGAGTTGGAATATGTAATTACCATGAGGGTGTGGGGGTTTGCCCTCCTGCAAAAAGCGTTTACAGTTTAATGTCAAAGTTTTTTTTTCTGTATTTGTTTTTCGTATGTTTTGATGTTAGCGATGTTGGCATTTGGGTGTTTAGTTATTTTTAGATAGATATAGATATGTATCATAAATATGAGCAATACTTTCATATTTGTTATAAAGCACAACAGCTTTGTAATATCAGTCAGTGCTGTCAGATGAAAGTCCAAAGGATATGGGCATATGTGACAAATGCATATACCTTGCTGCAACTTGGTAAACTTATAAAGATATATTTACAGATGTATTAAAGTGCTATATCTATGGATATCATAATGCAATACATCTACTTTGCTTATATTTTAAGAAGTATTGCATTAAATCCTGATCATTTATCATTAGTAAAGCAATTACCTTGAAGTGCAAAGAGTTTAGAATAAAATGACACCAAAGGAAGGCATCTGCAATGTACAGTGCTGCAAACAATTATGAATATTTCCACTAGTAATTATAACTATTATCACAGTTTGCAGGGAGCATGGCATCATCTGTAAGAAGATATGACTCAGTTAATGGGTATTGCAAAGTTAGTGTGACATGTAAATATTGATGATTATGCAAAATTATGGAAGTGTAACATACTTTTCATATTTTATTTAAGCACACTAAAGGACTTAGTAGTAATAGTACAACACTATATACATTGAGGCTGACAGTAAAAATGAACAGTAAATGTGGCATTATAACATAAAACAATGTTTTTTATGGTTTACTATCACATGACTGAAATGCATTCATGCGAGTAACACTTGTTCGAATGGATACTTTCAAAGTTTTATAATGGCAACATTTGCTTTGCTGTAACTACATTGTCGAAACACTCTTCCAGTACTACATTTCAGATGGTAAATGGGTTTTGCACTCAACACCCAGAAATGTCAAATGTCGAAAACCAATTTTAAAATGTTCGAAATTTGGGAGGAAAAGTGTTTTAAATTCTGACATATAAGTTTGGTGTTGTGACCTATCCCACGGATGAATTTCAGTCATGTAATAGAAAACCATTTTTTTTACACATATAAACACACACACATCTCTCTCTCTCTCTCTATATATATATATATATATATATATATATATATATATATATATATATATATATATATATATATATATATACTGTGTGTGCATATCTATATCTATATATCTTTATATATATATATATATATATATATATATATATATGTGTGTGTGTGTGTGTGTGTGTGTGTGTGTGTGCGTATATATACATATATATATATATATATATACATATATATATCTATATATATTTATATATATATATATATATATATATATAAAATATTGAGAAAAGATAAGAGTTTATTCTCATTTATTGTCTGCACTTTTGATTTAATATCTCTGTAATCTGTACAACTGTTTTCCCCACCTAGCCTCCCAGTTCTTGTCGTGGTCTTTTTGTCTTGGTGGCTTTGATTTGCCCACCTCTGGTACAAAGTCAATACTGGACACCCCTCCCCCCAGTCACATTACATCAGCTCATTCTACTATTTATAGTGAGAACTTAGCAAGGCCCCACCCCTTTATCTTCTGCCCCACGATTCTCACTACACCTTTCTAAACATACTGGAAAATATTAAGATACAACCAAACACCCTAATACTGGGTGATTTCAACTACCCTGCCATTAATAGGGAAAACTACCAGGGTACCAACACCTTTGTCCAACAGTTCTTGGAATTCATAAATTCCAATGCCCTGGATCAACTAATCCATAGTCCCACCAGGGGCTCAAATATCCTAGACCTGGTCATTACCAACATGGGAGATCGATGCTCCACACCAGTGGTCACCCCCTTGTTGGTCAGGTCTGACCATAAGCTAATCACTCTTGACGTCCACATCCCACCCCACCCCACAATAGGGAAACCTCCATAAAAAACTTCTCCAAAGCTAACTTCATGCTACTCAAGTCAGAAGTGACAAACTTCATAACACCCATGCAGACGGGAACTGAAAGTCTGACTGCTGAATCCTACACTAAAGCATTGTACGAGCACATCCACTTGTGTATGAATCATGCCATTCCAAATAGAACCAAGACACTCTCCTCCAAAAAAAAGGAAACCAATCTTTTGGTCCCCTGCCATAAACAAACTATACTACAGAAGGAAGAAAATGTTACAGAAAAGAGGAAAATCCCAAGATGCAAAATACTCCCTTACCAGCCTCAGTAAGAAGCTGAGGTGCCTCAGAAAATCCTCCAAAGCTAGTTACAAAAATAAAATTGCCAAAGATTCCAAGGACAACCACAAGGCATTCTATAGTTTTGTCAAGAATCTAAATAGCAATGCTCAGTTCTGCTCTGAGCTACAATGGAATGGCATTAAATATACTGATCCCAAGGATATTGCCAATATCCTGGCAGATCTATTCAGTGCCAACTTCACCCCCCTCTCACCCCCTAAAGGGTCCATCTCAATAGCAAAATATTGCTAAATTCCGGTAATCGTAGCCACACAGGTAAAAAACACCCTCTCCAAAGCTACGAATACAGCACCCATGGGAGAAGACGACATCCCGCACTGTGTACTACATGAACTAAAAAATGAACAGGCACCTCACCTAAGTGTCATGTTTAATCATAGCCTCACCTCAGGCTTCATGCCCAATGAGTGGCGCACAGCTACATTTATCCCACTCCACAAGGGAGGATCCACCTTGGATCCTGGGAACTATCGTCCCATTAGTCTGACGAGCCTGATCTGCAAGGCCATGGAACGCATTATCATGGAACTTATAAACAAAGACACTGGCAATCTTCAAACACTGGACTCCACCCAGTTTGGTTTCCTAAAGAGCTGATCTTGTCTCCTCAACCTGATTGACTTCTTTGAATGAGTCTTCAGAGCTATGGACGAGGGCAAGGCAGTCCACACAGCCTATCTGGACCTCGTCAAGGCCTTCCACACCATCCCCCACTCTGGAATCATAGACAAACTTACTAAGCTGGACATTAATCACTACATAACTTGATGAGTTGCCAATTGGCTTACTGACAGAACCCACACTGTAAAAGTAGTTGACTCAAAATCCAGCTCCAGACAAGTGACAAGTGGAGTACCACAGGGTTCAGTCCTGGGACCGCTCTTGTTTGGCATCTACTTCTCTGAAGTACAGGCCTGCACTAAGGGACTCTGGCTAACAAAGTTCACAGATGACTGCAAACTGGGAGCCATTATTGAATCCCAAATGATGTGGATATTCTACAAAAGGGCCTTACAGAAACAGATGCTTGGTGCCAGAGCCATGGGCTCAAGCTCAATGCCAAGAAATGTATAGCAATCCCCCTTCGGAAAAACCATGTACCCATGAATTACCACATAAGTGGCAGTACACTAAACACCAAAAATGTGATAAATGACTTAGGGACACAGGTGGACAGTGGTCTCACCTTCAATAACCACATCACCACAACAGTCAGGAAATCTTTCTATGTGGCACACCTCATCACTAAGGGCTTTTCACCCAGAAAAAAGGAGGTAATTTTCCCACTGTACTTATCCCTCATTACTCCCATTATAGAGTACCACGCCCCATTTGGTATGTACCTCACAAGACATCTGCAACAACTGGAAAGGCCACAGAAATACCACACTAAAAGAATCACAAGCCTAAAGCAGATGCCATATGCTGACCATCTAAAAAACCTTCAGCTATACTCTGTCACATATCGCCTACTCAGAGGCGATCTCTGCTTAACAGACAAGGCCATGTCAAACCCAGTACTGTTGGACATGCTGCAATCAAAGAAATCCCAATTCTTCAGAGCCATACACTCCAGGGATCTAAACCTGGTCATCACAATGAACAAAACATGCTGGAGGGATAGGTTCCTGACCCAGAGAATCCCCATACTCTGGAATAGACTGTCCATACATGTCAAGCTGAGCACCTCTTTGGCCCTCTTCAAAAGGAACCTTGACAGTTGGATGGGAGATAGGAAATTCACCCCGGCGATCACATCAGTCACCCTGCTAGACAGGGGACCAGGGAAGTAAATATTCTGGTAAGAATTAGCCAGGGAATTGCTATGGCTCGGCCTGTATAGGCCCTAGGGCTGATAGCCTAGTACCAACCTATGAACCTATGAACGTATATATACACACACACACACACACACACACACACACACACACACACATATATATATATATATATATATATATATATATATATATATATAAATGGGTCTACTTTATTTGCCCTAACTTCCAATTGACTGACACCCATTTGACTGACCCCATTTGACTGAAATTTCATTTGACTGACACTTCATTTGACTGACAGTTCATTTTGACTGACAAGTAATATTGGCAGTCTCCAGAGCACTGTAAGGCAAGTAAATGGAATATGTCCCCTTCCCCACTGTAGTGCAACCCTGGAGTTTGAATATATAGTTAGGGGAGTGTGTGGGCACAGCCTCCCACAATGGGGGGTGTGGGGGGTGAAGCCCCCCACTTGCTTTTGTTTACTAAGCAATATTAAACCAAAAGCAAACAATATAATATGAAATTAAGTGGGGGGCTTTGCCCCCACACCCTCCCAACTATATATTCAAACTCCAGGGTCGCACTACAGTGAGGAAGGGGATATATTCCATTTACTTGCCTTACAGTGCTCTGGAGACTGCCAATAATACTTGTCAGTCAAATGAAGTGCCATTCAAATGAAATTTCAGTCATTTAGTCTCAGTCAAATGGGTGTCAGTCAATTGGAAGTTAGGGCAAATGAAGTAGACCCATATATATATATATATATATATATATATATATATATATATATATATATATATATATATATATATATTCTTAGTGGTTAAGGTCTTTGCTTCCCATGCATAAGGTAAAAGGTTCGATCCTGACCTCCGACCAATGCCTGTTTGGGGTTTGTATGTTCTCCCTGTGTCTTTCTGTGGTTTCTCCCATATCTGAAAAACATGCTGAGTGTTTCCATCTCAAACTCCTCAATGAATGGAGCTGTGGGCAGCAGCACAGACTCTACTTGGTGCCCTACAGGGGAAAAGTTGTACAGACAGCCGCTTTGGGCATCCTCAACATAGGAGAACATGGATCACAGACTGCACACCATGGCAGGGCTAGCCACTCAATGGTGTAAAATATGGGTCTAGGTGATTCAGTCATATTGACTAATTTTACCAAAAATGGGCATGGGATCAATAAGCTACTGGCTGTTGCCCAGCCTGAGTTACCTGGGATAGCTCTGTTGAGCAAATAATGGATGTAAAACCAAAAAACCTGCCAAACATGAACTGAGAATTTCTATATTTAATGCAAGTTCACTGACAGGATGCAGCTTGGAAGTGGATGACATGATAATGAGGCTGGACATCCTATCTATCCAAGAGATGAGATGAAAGGGCAGTGCAGCCACTTGGCTTGGGATCCAGCATCTACTACTACTCAGATGGAGAGCAGGCTAGAAATGGTGTTGGAAGTGTGGTGAGAGAGAGGCTGATATCTTCATGGCAGTCAAATTCCAGTATAATGATAGGGCAGTATTCATAATCTCAGTCTATGCCTCACAGCAGGGTTGTGATTGTGAGGAAAAGAGTACATTCAGACAGCAGGACCTACTAGATAAAGCAGAACAACATGAATTGGTGGGTGACTTGAATGCACATATCGGGGGAGACAGAACAGGATATGAGGACTGCCTGGGTTCACATGGGTGGGGCAACAGGAATAAGGAAGGAGAAGCCATTCTAAACTTCTGTCTGGCAAATGGCTTGATAGTAGCCAACACATGGTTCAGAAAGAGAGGCAGTCACAAGATCACATGCACGAGTAGTCAACATGCAAGGTAGACTTCCTGCTACTAAGGAAAAAGCACTGGAGAATCCATGATTGCAAAGTCAGCCCAAAGCATAACCACTAGTTGCCACAATCAGCTGCAAGCAGTGGTCAGAGAGGTCAACAGACCAAGTTGACTGGAGAGAAAGTACAACAGTTCAAGGAATTACTCAGGGCTCTAGCACCGCAAGAAGAGGAAATAGGTGGAGTTGGAGAAGAATGGCAGCTCCTAAAAGCACTACAGAAAAGATATGTGGCCGAGCCAGGTATGGAAAGCAGGGGGTGGAATGCAGAAGTCCAGGAAGTCATCAAATGAAAGGAGTGCAAGAAGAAGTGGGAGATAGAAAAGACTAACCAGGCTAAGAAGGGCTACTGGTTGGCTAATAAAGAATTTAAGAAAGAAGTTGCAATAGCAAAGAATACATTGAAGTTACTGTGCTAACTTCTGGAAAGTGATTCAGTAAGGGGCACAAAGAAACTATATCAGGTTGTAAGGCAAAGACAGAAAGATAAAGAAAATAGTCAGACAACCTTCATAAGGGATACCAGCAACAACCTACTCACCAATCCAGAGGCCATCAAAGGCAGATGGAAGGATTATTTCCAGCAGCTTCTGAATGAAGAAAACACCACAGAAGCTGTACTGCCCCAGAAACAGCCTACGATGAGAGAAGAAGAGGAGCTCACCCTGGAAGAAGCAAGAAAAGCACTAAGGAAGATGAAGTCAGGGAAAGCAGCAGGCTCAGATGAGGTCACAGGAGGTATGATCAAGATGCTGGGTAAGATAGGGGAGAAATGGCTTTTGAGGGTACTAATAACAGTGGGGAGAAAAAGGTGTATCCCAGATGACTGGAGAATAAGCATACTCATGCCAGTGTGGGTAGTACAGTGGCATCAAACTCCTATCACATTGCATGAAAGTACTGGAGGGTGATTGATAAATGATTAGCAGAGTCAGAATGTAAGATGGGAGATGAGTAGTATGGATTCCAATCAAGATGCAGCACAATTGACCCAATGTTTGCATTGAGACAGATACTTGAGAAGAAGCTAAAGATGAGGAAAGAGTCCAAATGGGCATTCCTAGACTTGGAGAAAGTATATGACAAGGTCCCAAGAAGCTGATCCGAATGACTCAAGTATGAGCAGTGTTTGGCCTCAAGAGGAGTTCCCAGTGGAAGTGGATGCACCTCAGGGTTCAGCTCTGAGCCCATTGCTGTTCATACTGGTGATGGACTACATTAGCAAACAGGAGGGGATGGATCAACAAAGTTGCCATATGCAGATGATGTGGCAGTAGAGGCAGACTCTGTGCTAGAACTTCAGCAAACAATAGGAGAATGCAATGCAAATCTGAAGGCACATGGGATGAAACTAAGCACAGATAAGACGGTGGTAATGGCAGCAAATTGGGGAAATCAGAAGAAGGTGAGAATAGAGATAGAAGGAAAGACAGTGGAACAGGTAAACACCTTTAAGTATCTGGGAGGAGTAGTTGAGGAGAAGGGTAGTCTGAATAAAGAGGCCAAAGTTAGAATCAGAGGGGCTGCAGCCAACTGGCATAGAGTATTAGGTGTAGTCTATGACAGAAGAATGCTAAAGAAGCTGAAAAGTAAGGTGTACAAGACAGTGGTGCAACCAGTACTACTGTATGGTACAGAAACCTGGGCAGTAAAGGCAGAACAGTTGAAGAAGCTACATGTGATGGAAATTAAGTGCTGAGAAAGGTGGTAGGATGTACACTGTGTGACAGACTAAGAAATGAGGACATAAGAGCAGAAGCCAAAGTAGCTCCAATTGCAGAAAAGATCAAAGAGAACAGATTACGGTGGTTTGGGCACATGTGTAGAAAAGCAGAAGACAATCTGGTCAGGAAAATTTGGGACAGGAAGGAGATAAGAAGAAGTGAGGACATCCAGCAAAGAGGTGGATGGATTGTGTGAAAGAAGATCTGCGACACTCAGGCATGAGTGCTGAAGAAGGCAGGAATGTGGCACTCTGTCAAGAGAATTGGTGACAGTTAACACAATACCCCAACCTCATGTAGAAAGAAAAAAGAATGGGAAAAAGGGGGCTGATGATTTTATATATATATATATATATATATATATATATATATATATATATATATATATATATATATATCTTCGTCTTTGTTCAAGCAGCAATAAATATAAGTAACAAGTTCATGTCTGTATGAATATTGTCAAAGCTGAGAGAGTTACATGTGAAGGAATGATGTTAGCTGACATATGGCATGAAGCCATATCTGTACAGGCGATTGGCATTTAACTTGCTTGGACTTTTAGATATAACTATGGGTATGGGTATGGCCATCATGCTTGCATTCACCTATCTGCACAAAGGTGGAGTTCCATTACTAGATAACCTTATAGCAATGTGGCACTACCTGTATGGCAGTACTGGTACAGCAAGCTGTAGAATAGGACAATTTCAACCAGACTTGACTGGCATGGCAATTCCCCAAGAAAGTTCCCACAGCTTTGGGTAAATCTAAAAAGATTCATTAAAATGGCATATTACAGAATCTCTATACCTGCTACTGGCAGGGAGTGACTTCTGCCCATTTCAATTTCATTGCTGTAAGAATGGAATTAAGTAAACTTACCCCATGTGATGATGCAGTCTCAGGGGAAGGGTGGAAAATTGCATGATGCCAGTGGTATTTGCTCCACTGCATCAAATCTTTTAGTATTCTTTCAAGAATTTCAGATTTCATAAATATAACACTTTTGGACATACTCGTAGTAAAATATCGTAAATAATGAAGCATTTTTGTTGCGATAAATACAGTTTTTGATGGTGGAAAAAATGTGCGGTGGACATCTCTAGAAGAAAAGTGATGTTTTACAATTTTTGTACCTCTTGCATTTTTTGCAATGAATAATTTTTAATCCATGCTTTCTTAACATGTTTTGTGTGATACTTTTTCAGAATTCAGTAGATGTATTGTCATCAAGGTCTTCAGGAATGAAGGATCTTAATTAGCTACTTACTATGTATGGATCATATGCTTAGGAACCCTTACAGTCCAAAGTTTAGAAAGGCTTAGAAGGTCTCAAAATAAAATGTGATGGGTTATGGGGCTTGCTATACTACATACCTTACTACATAACTCTGAAGTGTGATGGTTATTTAAGTATCTGAGCCCACCATACTACTACATCAGGTTTGCTTGCATAGATATTATACAATACATTCAGATTACTAGAGTGTATGTTATATTCCCATGTCAGTTAGCTAACTCTTTGTGATGTGTGTAATCTATTTGCTGTATAACAAAGCAAATTTTACAGTGTTTGATGAAAAAAGTGTGTAAGTTATGCAATTAACTTTGCTGAAAGGTCATGCCTATTGAATATCTTCTTGAAGCTGAAAACTGACATGAAGTCATGAAAACCTGAACCCACAATGCCTCACTGCCTCCATCAGTGTACTAGCTACAATTTTTCCATGCTGAGTGTAACAGCAGGGGACTATTATACCATATTAAGACAGTTTGTCAGCAATGTCTCTCAGGTTGAACACTCTGAATTTAAAATGAACACATGGTAATCTGTTAGTGAAACTATAGCATAAGAAAGTATTTGCTCCTCTAAAGAAGTATGGTGAGTTTTTTTTACCATTACACTTTGCTGTCATACGTAAATCATTGCTAATGCCTAAGTTACCATTTGTTTGTGGATGTAGGTATAAAGAAAAAGTGAGTTGAAAGTGAAACTAAAACCTAAAGAATCATGCCATCACCTTTATTTTCTTTTCAAACCACTTGCAGCTTTAACATCATGAGTATATCCAGAAATTAAAATAACTGCAAAACACAGATACTGTCGTTGTATAAAAATAAAATTAAGGCAAAACTACAGTTGCAATAGCTATGACCTTAGTTTTTAAGTTGATATTAGTTTTCTTTTCTTAATCTTTCAGGTGTTCTGAAAACTTACAATTAATACCGTTGAAAAGTTACTTTTGGATGTTAGCTAATTTTTAAATATCACTCAATCCAGGTATTGATAAAGCAAATCCTTTTATTTTTTTGTATAACTGAAGCTACTATTGCTATAGTTCATAAAAATGCTGAACTGAAAATCAAGGACATATGGAAAACACTGAATAAAATAAAATAAAAAAAACTCATGCAATTTTCTGAGGCATCAAGTCTCTAGATGTGAATGTTGACCCACAGTTTCCAGCCTTCCCAAGAGAAGTGGTAAAATAGCAATGTTTTGATTTCAACTTTCTTCAGTCTTGCTCTTCTCATTAGTATGCAAGTATGTAGTTTATCAATAATGTTATAGGAGGCTTAAAACATGACTGAATCTTTCAGTCTGAGATGAAAGTGAACCTTTCAGTCATAATTTAATTTTTGAAGGAAGTGGTCATTGTATGAAAGACCTTCAGCAAACTATGGCAAGGCAGATAAAGGCAGTAAAATGTGATTGCACCTCTATTTTTCTCTGTGTTGCAGTAATTATTCTAAGTGATTACACTCTGCTTTTTTAGCTACTGTATGTTCTATTGCTTGTTGGAAGTACGTTGTCATTGAAAGTCAATCAATAAATAATGCAAATAAGATGATAATTACTCACAAAATTTTAGTATAATCAGTGCACAGCAGAGCCCCTGTGAGTTGTATCCCTCTCATCAATAAAGACATGCCGGGGGGGAGTGGCCAAGATGCCAATCTGTTAGCAGCAGAAATCCATACCTCTGCTTAGATTTTAATATCCTCACAGGAAATATACTTTAATTTTTAGAAAAATCTAACTAAAAGTATATTAAAAGTCAGATTATCATAGACTCTTTATTATTTTCTAAAAATTAATAGATAGTCAAGAGAATATTTTAATTATTTTATTATTTTAATTTAATATTAATCCTGTCAAGAAGTTTTCTACTGGAGATCTCAACATGAGCAACTTGAAGACCCCACACCAGGAGAGCACAGTGAAGAAAGATCTACATCTTATAACAACAAACATCCAAGAACTGTCACTAAAATGGACAAATTCAAAAACAAAATGGATATTATCAAACAAGAATGCAGTAAACAACTGGAACTTCTAAATGGAATAGTAAAATGGCAATCTGAACAGATTCTTGCCTTAGATGAAACAGTAGCTGACCTAGATACTAGAGTAACAGAAAATGAACATCACAAAGAATTTCTTCTGAAACAAAGCACTAGGTTGATTGAGAAACTGAAAGACCTTGAAAGTAGACCAAGGAGGAATAACATAAGAATATGTGGAATTCTTGAGAAAGAAGAGGGTGCTAATATGACTGAATTCCTCAATAAGTGGTTTTCATTATGACTAAACATGCCTGAATCCTTCTATTTTGGAATTGAGAGGGTTCATCAGTTCCTGGCAAATCTAGCTTCATCTCTGAGCTTCCCTAACCCCAGGTCTATAATAGATTTCTTTCCTTACAAGACAAGGACTTAGTGTTGAAATCAGCTAGGACTAATTTGCCTATCAAGATGGGTAATAAAGTTATTTGTTTTGACAATGACTACACCTCTACAGTCATATCCAGAAGAAAGGAATGTGTTCCTTTAATTAAGTCCTTGAAAAAAGCCAATATTAAATTAATCAAATTCTTTTTCCTGGAAGAATAAAAATCACCTTGCCAGAAGGAGTGAAGATCTTTGCTTCCCTGCAAGAAGCAGTAGAATTTATCCAAAAGAAGAAAATACTGTCGGACATAGAAAAAATGGAATGGTCATCCCAGAGTTTGAAGAGACAGGCAACAAAAAATGGATGGTCTGTAAAGGAAGGAGCAAACAAAACTAAGAAACTAAAGGACAAATTAATAAATTCTTTGTAATTTAAAATCCTTTGTTTTATGAATCATAATATATTTGATTCTGGAAAGTCTATACACTGTAAGGTAATGTGAATCATTTTTATTATTATCTTTCTCTTTTCCTTTCTATATCTACTTCTAATTACATATACTACTAAGTATTTAAATAACATTCTCTCTCTTTCTCCCTCTCTCTTCTTTCTTCCTGTTCTTTTTTATTACCAATGTTCCTTTTCTCTCTTTTCCCCATTATAAGTACTTTACATACTTTTCCCTTTTAAATAACTACATATGATATATGTCTTCTAATTCTTCAGTAATAGCATAATTTGACTTAATACCAAAGTAATTTTTTTCTAGGTCAGTGGTGGGGTAACAAGGTGTTTCTGATTAGTGTTTCTTACAACATGTTTTAGACTCTATGGGATCCGTACAGATGCTCGACTGCATTTTTCACCAAATCCTAGTTTGTAAGCATACTTGCGTGAAAGTGCTGTTCACCGAAGCAGCACTTTCGCGTAAGTATGCTTGTTGTTCCAGTCGTACTATGGTGTGGTATGGGAAAATTCCCTTTTCTTCACTGTAGTGTGATCTTGGAGTGAGAATATTAAAGTAGGAGGGTGTGGGGGGAGCAGCTGCCCTCATGGGGGTGCAGGGGGGCTTGCCCCCCTGCATTAAAGTAGATTTAGTGTTTTTTAACACACTTTAACAAAAGTGCTTTTTCGATGAAAGCACTTTTGTTAAAGTCTGTTCGGTGGTAATGGCTTCGGGCTTTTGAACTTTCATTCAAAAGTCCTAGATCTATATATATATATATATATATATATATATATATATATATATATATATATATATATATATATATATATATATATATATATATCTGTGTGTGTGTGTGTGTGTATATATATATATATATATATATATATATATATATATATATATATATATATATATATATATATACCAAGTTCCTTTTTCTCTCTCTCTCTGGCCTGGTTAACTGGTGAGTAAATGATTCAAATGTTATAAATGATTTCTTATTTGAAGCAGCTGTTGTCACTTCTAAATAGCTATTTTTATATAAAAGGGTTATTTTTTCATGATGTTGAAGTTTTGTGAGGAAACTGGTGGTCTGTGTGACTGTTCTCATTGTGGAGATTCATGACATGCACTGACAAGGCAGCTTGAGCATTTTTTTTTTTGCTTTATGTAAACTATAAAAGCTTCAATATCAGAATTTCCCACTGAAAATACTTTTTGCTTCACTACAGACAACTTGTGTTGTGCATGAGCCTATTTAGATACTTTTTAACAAGTTTATGAAGCTGCAGCTTGAGGAAACAACAGTGATGACATAATTTGGCATTTTGAACTTATTAAATGGTTGTACTTCAAATTCTTTTCTCTTGAAATGCTGTTATCCTTCACTAGATACTTTAAATGGTAAATAATTAGTTTTTATAAAAGTATTTAACTTGTTTGAAAATGCCTATGTTATTTTATAGATACATACATTCTGCAGATTCAGTGACACTATTAGTAAATAAATTATATCAAGTGAACTAGGAGCTGCATTAGAAAACTCATTATGCATATTAACATCAGACTTATGTTATATAACTAAACCTTTAGTAACTAAACAGATGGTTGTGAGGCATCTTTTTTCTCTCTCTTCCCTTCCCCACTTCCTGATGAAAGATGTCAACATAGATATTCCCCGGGATTCATGAAGCTCGGCGCAAGGCTGGCATTAGGCTTGCGCCGGCTGTGCAGCATGAAGTTGGCGCAGTAGTGCCAAATGCATATTAATGAAGGTGTGCTGCTGCCACAGCCACGTGCATAGGAAAAGAGCGTGAGTGCATAGAGCGTGTCGAAGTGCCGCATGGAGGCATGGAAATGTCAGCTGTCGACATGCAACCTAAAATGCTTGCATATAACAATTTGCAAGCAATAGTAATCACATCTGTCAGTGTCCGTGGATACTGAAACGTATGCAAAGCATGCAAGACAGTTCCTGCAAACACAAAATGAAGAAGCAAACACAAATGCATGGTAGGGAGTAACAGTTGCCTATCCCATGAACAAATGACATTGAAAACCATATGCTCGTAGTCCAACGCAGTATAGATAGTTATACCAAGTGGAAGTGAAACGCATCATATGTTAGCGCGCCACCAATAGGTACATCCAGCCCAATGGTCAGGGTCACCAGCTGACCCATATTGTGAGGGAGGGTACACAGCTGGGCAGATGTGTCCATAACAAAAAAACATGATAAATGTACATATCTAGCGACCGTATGACCAAATTATATCCCACAACGCATGTAATAGTCACATACAATAGGTATGTCCGTATTTCACATACCAAATGTGACAGGAAATAGAATAAGTATGTAAACGAAACAGAAGGAGCATATAAATTGCTACAACAATAAGGCAACATGTAGGCTGAAAGGAACAGTATTATCCGTACCGTTGACTGTGGGTACGTGTTGTCCAGTACATTGAGATATGTGTCCAGAATATATCCCATCCTGGACATAGAAAAAGGTGGCATCCTACCAATGATTAGAACAGTCAGCCAAAATCCGCACATCAGCGGTCCAAGACGAACTTGTCAGGATGTGTCACAGTTGAACGGGTATTACCCAAGTATACCAACCATGTCATGAAAGTTAAGTATGGGCATGTACGTATGTGTGTGAGGTATAGCATGTGGAAAGTCAAACATGGCAGGGTAGTCCACACAACCATACAGGTACCTGACATATGTAGGGTATGCAATGTGTTACCTTGATTGTGTCATGGGCCTTCAACCAAAGCAGTGATGATGGAGTGTCAGGAATATGTGTGTGGAGGGGATGGGTAATGGTATAATCTTCCAAGGCGACACTGTGTCGTATGCAGAATAGGTTAACCGGAGGTGTATGAGGGAGCATCGGGTGAAGCAGAAAGAAACACAAAAACATGTATACACATCTGCAATACAACCAGACAGGCCATACTGTAGAACACAATACCACAAACATATGAATATTAAAATGTGCGATACAAATGTATAGACATGTCACAAGCACATACCCACAGATTGGTCCTGATGGAACTTTTTTATTACCAATGTTCCTTTTCTCTCTTTTCCCCATTATAAGTACTTTACATACTTTTCCCTTTTAAATAACTACATATGATATATGTCTTCTAATTCTTCAGTAATAGCATAATTTGACTTAATACCAAAGTAATTTTTTTCTAGGTCAGTGGTGGGGTAACAAGGTGTTTCTGATTAGTGTTTCTTACAACATGTTTTAGACTCTATGGGATCCGTACAGATGCTCGACTGCATTTTTCACCAAATCCTAGTTTGTAAGCATACTTGCGTGAAAGTGCTGTTCACCGAAGCAGCACTTTCGCGTAAGTATGCTTGTTGTTCCAGTCGTACTATGGTGTGGTATGGGAAAATTCCCTTTTCTTCACTGTAGTGTGATCTTGGAGTGAGAATATTAAAGTAGGAGGGTGTGGGGGGAGCAGCTGCCCTCATGGGGGGTGCAGGGGGGCTTGCCCCCCTGCATTAAAGTAGATTTAGTGTTTTTTTTTAACACACTTTAACAAAAGTGCTTTTTCGATGAAAGCACTTTTGTTAAAGTCTGTTCGGTGGTAATGGCTTCGGGCTTTTGAACTTTCATTCAAAAGTCCTAGATCTATATATATATATATATATATATATATATATATATATATATATATATATACATATATATATATATATATATATATATATATATATATCTGTGTGTGTGTGTGTGTGTGTATATATATATATATATATATATATATATATATATATATATATATATATATATATATATATACCAAGTTACTTTTTCTCTCTCTCTGGCCTGGTTAACTGGTGAGTAAATGATTCAAATGTTATAAATGATTTCTTATTTGAAGCAGCTGTTGTCACTTCTAAATAGCTATTTTTATATAAAAGGGTTATTTTTCATGATGTTGAAGTTTTGTGAGGAAACTGGTGGTCTGTGTGACTGTTCTCATTGTGGAGATTCATGACATGCACTGACAAGGCAGCTTGAGCATTTTTTTTTTTGCTTTATGTAAACTATAAAAGCTTCAATATCAGAATTTCCCACTGAAAATACTTTTGCTTCACTACAGACAACTTGTGTTGTGCATGAGCCTATTTAGATACTTTTTAACAAGTTTATGAAGCTGCAGCTTGAGGAAACAACAGTGATGACATAATTTGGCATTTTGAACTTATTAAATGGTTGTACTTCAAATTCTTTTCTCTTGAAATGCTGTTATCCTTCACTAGATACTTTAAATGGTAAATAATTAGTTTTATAAAAGTATTTAACTTGTTTGAAAATGCCTATGTTATTTTATAGATACATACATTCTGCAGATTCAGTGACACTATTAGTAAATAAATTATATCAAGTGAACTAGGAGCTGCATTAGAAAACTCATTATGCATATTAACATCAGACTTATGTTATATAACTAAACCTTTAGTAACTAAACAGATGGTTGTGAGGCATCTTTTTTCTCTCTCTTCCCTTCCCCACTTCCTGATGAAAGATGTCAACATAGATATTCCCGGGATTCATGAAGCTCGGCGCAAGGCTGGCATTAGGCTTGCGGCTGTGCAGCATGAAGTTGGCGCAGTAGTGCCAAATGCATATTAATGAAGGTGTGCTGCTGCCACAGCCACGTGCATAGGAAAAGCGTGAGTGCATAGAGCGTGTCGGTGCCGCATGGAGGCATGGAAATGTCAGCTGTCGACATGCAACCTAAAATGCTTGCATATAACAATTTGCAAGCAATAGTAATCACATCTGTCAGTGTCCGTGGATACTGAAACGTATGCAAAGCATGCAAGACAGTTCCTGCAAACACAAAATGAAGAAGCAAACACAAATGCATGGTAGGGAGTAACAGTTGCCTATCCCATGAACAAATGACATTGAAAACCATATGCTCGTAGTCCAACGCAGTATAGATAGTTATACCAAGTGGAAGTGAAACGCATCATATGTTAGCGCCACCAATAGGTACATCCAGCCCAATGGTCAGGGTCAATAGCTGACCCATATTGTGAGGGAGGGTACACAGCTGGGCAGATGTGTCCATAACAAAAAACATGATAAATGTACATATCTAGCGACCGTATGACCAAATTATATCCCACAACGCATGTAATAGTCACATACAATAGGTATGTCCGTATTTCACATACCAAATGTGACAGGAAATAGAATAAGTATGTAAACGAAACAGAAGGAGCATATAAATTGCTACAACAATAAGGCAACATGTAGGCTGAAAGGAACAGTATTATCCGTACCGTTGACTGTGGGTACGTGTTGTCCAGTACATTGAGATATGTGTCCAGAATATATCCCATCCTGGACATAGAAAAAGGTGGCATCCTACCAATGATTAGAACAGTCAGCCAAAATCCGCACATCAGCGGTCCAAGACGAACTTGTCAGGATGTGTCACAGTTGAACGGGTATTACCCAAGTATACCAACCATGTCATGAAAGTTAAGTATGGGCATGTACGTATGTGTGTGAGGTATAGCATGTGGAAAGTCAAACATGGCAGGGTAGTCCACACAACCATACAGGTACCTGACATATGTAGGGTATGCAATGTGTTACCTTGATTGTGTCATGGGCCTTCAACCAAAGCAGTGATGATGGAGTGTCAGGAATATGTGTGTGGAGGGGATGGGTAATGGTATAATCTTCCAAGGCGACACTGTGTCGTATGCAGAATAGGTTAACCGGAGGTGTATGAGGGAGCATCGGGTGAAGCAGAAAGAAACACAAAAACATGTATACACATCTGCAATACAACCAGACAGGCCATACTGTAGAACACAATACCACAAACATATGAATATTAAAATGTGCGATACAAATGTATAGACATGTCACAAGCACATACCCACAGATTGGTCCTGATGGAACTGGCCATATCAAATGCAACACACCTGGATGCATAATGGACTACCCAACATCCCCGCCACGGCACAAAACCCGCTCCCATACCTGAAAGTCCACCAAATCCAGCCATACTTGGTCCACTGGTTTGGTGCAGCCACATCTACACATAGTGACCACTATGCATATGTAGTAGGTAGTGTCACCCTAGGCAGTTTCAGGATTGCAAACCATGTATCCCTTGCATGTAAAACCCTCAGCACATTTTCGTAACATCAGAAGAATGTTCGCTATTTGTCTTGTTTTGGGCTTGTTCAATTTTTGGGATATCCCTTATTGGATAAGTAACCCGTGTAAACATTAGAATGGGTATGAAGACATGAAGTCCAGTCCTGTAGATATCTGGACACAAGTTGGAATGTGCAGTAGTGGTGCACGAGACTGTCCAGCTCTAGATGGTCATGCAGAACCTACTACCCAGGATCAAACACCTGCCCGTGACGCACGTGTCCCGACACGAATAAGCGGGAGAATATATTGCACACATTCGCATAGTGGCACATGGTATAAGGGTGATAAAGGCACTGACATAAACAGGATACCCCCTGATCCACTGTGTGAGGGACAATTAATGTGTGTGAAGGTGTGACCTGACCAACAATGATACAATGCCAAATGTCCTGTGATTGTAGGAAATAGCTATGTACCATACTGCATGTAACAGTTGCCTAAAGCAGTCACGTCAGGATAGAATAAACGTAATTCATAGAAGAAACAGGCAAACAACAAAAGTGCCAAAGGTATAAGGCTCACAGCTAGGAAACAAATGAATGTTTTAAACCTGCACTGACAGTGGCTATGTGTTGGCCCAAATAATCTGGTGTCCACAGTAGGGTTACCATCTGTCCCGCTTTGCGAGGGACAGTCCATCTTTGGACAGTTGTGTCCTGACAAAATAAATTACAAATGGCAAATGTCCTGGGATTGTAGGACATAATTATGTCCCATATGTTATGTAATAGTTGCAGAAAATAATTATTTCAGTATCTAAAATACCTAATTGTTACAAGAAACAGAATAAGCAACTAAACCACTACAACAATAGGCTTTTATGTAGGCAAATAAGTAAAGTTCTGTCCTTTGTACTGACTGTGGGTATGTGTCGGCTTGTAAAATCTGATGTGTGTTCCAAAAATGTCCTATCTTGGCCATTTGAAAAGGTGGCAACTTTTGTCCCCAGAATACATCCCAACCTGTACATATGACAATGTCAATGCTACCAATGGTCAGAGCATTTGCACAATAACTGGCCAGCCTCTTAACCACTCACAAAGCCAGTGACCTTTGGGGGAAAGGTGTTGAATGAGAATGACTACTTACAACAATGAAGAGTAATAGACGCATTTAACTGCAGAAAATTAGTAGTATTGTGAATCTGTCAACACGTTCAAAGTTAATAGTACTAATATGGTAGAAGTGTCTGTGATTGTCCCTAAGTTGTCATAGCCTTGTCCCTGTCACTGTAGAAAAGAGTCCCCGAGTATCACAGAGGTCCGTACACATAAGTACACCAATCAACTGTCACATCTGTTGACAGGACTATTGCATACCTGTAGTGAATTTATAACAGATGTCCAGAATAATATTCATTGTATCTATAAATGAATGAAATAGTCAAATGGGAAGGGAAACATGTGGAAACCACCCCCCAACCTGCATTATGTAGTGGAACCACTCCTCGCCCTAAATTATGTAGCGCCGACCCAATAATTCATCTGTAAAAACAGGTAGAATGTTAAAATCTGGACTAACTCTGTCCATGTGCTATGTCTGATCATTGAAGAGCTCCAGGGCAGCTCTAGTCACCAGTCGACTGAGCCTAAACCCAGACAAGCACATGAACACCCTGACAATCATACACGTGTATGTGCGAGGATTATAAGTGTAGGAGTTCTGAATATCCTTGGAGTGAGTAGACTTGCAGCACGCGTCCAGAGCAGTAGGAAACAGGGAATGTCCTAATTGTAGTACTGCAGTTTTCCCGGCAGGAGAATGGATGCCTGCTGTGTAAGGGAAGCAGTGAGGCGTATGTCAGAGTAGCTATGAACCATGGGTATACATATAAATGAGCCAGAACACCAATAGTGTAGTGGTTACAGCATCCACCCAATGTAAAGGCATTCCCGGTTCAAGTACGACTATAGCACATATTAATTGTGTAATGAATGCCTCTGTGCTGTAAAGCCAACATTTATACATGTAAAGGTGACCGCGTTCACATGAGTCCGTTAACCGGAGTCCATCAAAGTGGTACTTTCATAAGGAATAAGGCACATGTAATCCCAAAGAAGTACCTGTAAACATATGTAACTCAGAATAAGTAGATGCAAGTGCGCCTGTGCGGGTGTACGCAACTATTAGCATAGCAAATGTATGTTGTCTTGTACAGCTGTAACTTTTATAAATATATATATATATATATATATATATATATATATATATATATATATATAGATAGATATGTGTATAGATAAATATCCACAGACATAACAGAAATATGCAATTATATATCTACATATTTATCTATATATACACATATATATATAGTTATATTTATATATATATATATATATATATATATATATATATATATATATATATATATATATATATATATATATATATATATATATATATATATATATATATATATATATATATATATATATGTGTAAGGAACGCCGAAAGATGAAAGCAAACATAAGGGTTGTGAAGGGAATTCAGAGCAAGTAAGGAATTATGAAGTGCTCGCAGCATATGTCACATAAAGCTGCACAAGTGTCAGTAGAGCACCACTCTTCACACCAGAGGCAGGGTTATACCAGTGGCCATAATATCGTTGAAGTGCTACATTAACATTGTAAACAGATGGAATGTTGCGACCACCTACACTTGTAACCTGCAAATCGTTTGTAATCCATAACACCAGGAAAGGCACGTATGTGCAAATATGAATGGATGGTGAGCCTGTGAATACACGAGGTGGTACAAAATGCGTGTAGGGCCCCAACACTCATGAGAGGGCAGTGTGTAAAGGTGTGTCATGGCTGCGATATCAGATGTATAATGGCTGTTATGCATGGAAACTCAACACGGGTGTGCAGGAGAAACTATGGATATGCAATTATGGACACAGGAGTGCTAGGGTATGTTGGGCCGGGTGCAATGGAGTGGCCTGTGGAGGTCAGCTAGTACGTAGGTGCAATTCCCAGATAGAGCGTCGTTTGTGTGGAGACATGCGTGAATGGGCGTATCGCTGTCAGATGTTGTGCGTCAGGGCTTGCAGCCCGGCACGTAAAACCTATACGCCACCCATGAGCGGAAAGGAGTTCTGCTGTGACAACCCCAAACCGGGAAAAGCAGAAAGACACAACTACATGAAGTCAACAATATGTTGACTTACAGTCAGAGTAACACAAACACACATCCTATCAACAGTAATAATATGAATGTGCACAGAAACAAACACAGTAGCAGGAATAACAGACTGCGCATACGAGTAATAGGTCGAATGACACTGTATCACTTCCCAGTTAGCAGCGGCACCCCAGACATGAAAAACATGTAACAGCTGTCCGCTGTATAACGTGCAATATACTGAGCACAAGTTCACTAGACTGAAGTGTCGTGTCATAATGACTAAGGCAATAGTATGCTGTTGAAGCAGAGATAAAACCCAATACGCATGTGTAACTGTCCATGTCCGGGAAATGTATAGGTTAACAGACACACAGATATATACATATATAGATAAAAATGTATATATACATATATCTATATTAATTTACATACACATATATATATTCATATATATATATATATATATATATATATATATATATATATATATATATATATATACATACACACACAAGGATATACTACGGATATATATAGATAGATATATATACACATATGTGACTGGGCGGTCCAATAAATAAAAGTTGTACCCCCCACATTGCCCAGCTAGGCTGGACAGACATACAGACAGGCAATACAGATCAATACAACTGCCGCTGTCCAAAACACTGGTAGGAAAGTACCAGTGGGAGAGTTCTGCAAGGTCTACACTTTAAACATGGATAACGGTGTCCCTTGTGGGACCCCAAAAATTCAGGGTACGTGTGAATCTGCTGACATTAATACGAGCAGGATGTAGGTGTACATGGAACAGTAGGTTGTGCAAGTGCGATAATACATGGGTTGAAAAAACGTATGACATGTGTCCCGAGATGGGGAGAGTGGGCAATGTGTATGGTTGTGCTCATACCCCAACTGCGCTCACAGTAAGTATTTGTCATGACTGCTGTAGAGGGGTGCCAGGTAGGTGGACCATGGGTATGCATTAATGGACTTAAGTGTGCAGGTGCTGGTTGGCAGAGATGTAGTAGGCCCGCCCAGTGGAAGTCATTAATATTCCTATGTGGGCATAGCATATGCCTACACCTCCCAAACCTGAAGAACACATCTATCGGATAGTCTGTAAACCATCGGGGGAATACATAGAGACCAAATCAGTGCCGTGTACCCGATTAGCATGGACGTCCATAGTTATGTATCAGAATGTAACAAAGTCCAACTAAACACTTCCAGAACTAGTGATATTAGGTGAACAGGTGGTGGAATACAGGTAATGACAGATGACAACATGTATGAGTCATAAACAGCATGTACCTCGACAAATGTGTATGACTACATATGCTCTGTGACTGTGAATGTGTCTGGTTAATAGAACCAATCATCTAAATGTGTCCCACAGGGTGTTATGCATTGTCCCTGATACAGTGTTCATTCACACCCATTGGTATGTGAGTTCTGCTACTGACAGAAAGTGCATAATTTGCTGATCACCTTAGGTAGATGATAGCATAATAGAAGAGGTTCAACACCCATATGCCTGTGAGGTACACACCTGTCTGGGCAGTTGTGTCCTGCAAAATGACAGTTATGGCACATGGCCTGTGAGTTCGGGAATGGAGGCTATATAGTTTGTGTAGAGGTGTCAGACATCAATTTGTTGTATCAGTAACAGCTACATGTAATAGGAAACAGTATTATCATTTATAATGCTACATGAATAACCTTAACGTATGCAAAACCGTGGAAGTCGTCCATTTACTACTGGCTGTGGGTATGTGTTGCCTTGACACATGTGATAGCTCTACATATAGGGTCTATAGGTTCACCACCATTCTGAATGGCCAAAGTGGAACCTGCTCTGTAGAAATGTCAGATGTACCAGGGCAGAACATACCTACAGCCATGCATAGTACAGAAATATACATATCAGAACAAATCAAAGCGTAGTCTAGCAGCAGTAAAGTTGCTTATGCTACTGCATATGACATATCGACGTGTCAGGTATACAAGACCCATAACAGGCAACAAGTACAGACACGTACAACATGAGAATGTCCCCTAATCAGGACAGTTGCAATGGCTAGAGTATTGTCCATACCACTCAACTGTCCCTGAATGTCAGGTACGTCCCTGAGTTTGACTGAAAGTTTAACTCTGTCCCTCTTAATCCCTCCTAAAATTAGTGGCTGTTGAAGGAAAGGTGGTGAATTACACTTATTGACTAATGACAGTAAGTAAGAGTTATAAACAACTGTTACTTCAGAATATGTGTATTAAGTCATATGCTCTGATTCTGTCAATGTTTAAAGTTAATAGCACTACTTTTGTAAAAGTGTCCCTGATTTTCCTTGACCTGTCCCTGATTCTGTAGAATTGTG